>NC_056739.1:1974139447-1974276947 GCF_019279795.1 Protopterus annectens
AACAACGTAAGCCTATGAACACCTGTGACATGATTTGAGTTTTTTTTGTGACTTTCATATGTAACACAGTAATAAAAGCACAAAGAGGCTACACTGAGAAATGTTCCTTTAATTAGTCAAGGAAATAAAAGTATTATAAGTTGCCAAAAGATGTATTTAATATTTTTGATTAAATTTCATACAGCTACTTGTGGTGTGCCTCTTGTTCATTTTCATATCTTTAAATGTAGATGAAATCCCTTGGAAAGACTTTTGTATACTGAAGGGCAGTTGCATAAAATCAGGAAGCACCTCCTCTACTTTTTAGATGCTCCATGTTTTCTAGTAGTACAGGGTATTAAATTAATTTGTTTGCAGCATCTCCATCAAATGATGTAGAATAGCTGCTCTCCATGCACAGGAATTTTGATTCCGTGGGTAGGAAAACGGTGGGAGGTGACGGAAGTTGAAGGGAGTCTACACTTCTGTTTTCAAGGAAAAATATACTCTTAACAAACAGAAAAGCGTGAGTTTTAACAGTGACTATGTTTAAATGGAAATCTAAAATTAACAATGCCAAATGTAGACTTCACTGTGCAATACTGATTATAGCTATGTGAAGCATTAAGGACTAATTATTAAGAATTTGTTAATGGCAAATGTTTAATTCCATGCGATGCAACAGACGTTTTAGCTACAGTGAAGGCACCTGTAAAGGGCTATATCATCATGGTAAGAAAATATTTCTATTGATGATTCACTGTAGTAATTCACACTTTATATGTTCTAATTTCCTTTTTTTAAATATAAACTCCTTTATTAAAGATATAATCACAACAAAACAAAATGTACGGCAAAGAAAGAAATTAATTTATCATAACATTAAATATTAAAATTAGTTAAGAAGTACAGTGATTAAAAGTGAAGCAAACACTTCACTACTTTGTTTTCTAAGTGCACCAGGATATGTGAAGCAACAGTAGTACAGAAACAACACTGCTGGATTGTTATTTTCTGTGCTATATACACACCACAGATTATCATGCTATATTTCTACTCCCATAAATTCTTAATGATTTTTATTCTACTCATGCAATCACAAATTGTAGTTAATGTTCTGCAGTACAGATTTTCAGTTTTTCAAAACTGGATCTAATAGTATAAGAGTGATTTATTTCACTCAGTCTTTTACTGGTCTGGACCAGGCCTGATCCTCAGAGTTAAAGTCTTGTAATGAGAGGTTCATAAACTACTACCGCAGGGAAAGATTATCTTGTCACCACAGTGGCCACTTCTCTTAAATCTTTCCAAACTGGAAAAAAGCTCAGCATTTATTATTTCTTTTAACTCATTTACTTATTTATTAATCAGATGGATGGACTGCTCTAAAAACTCCTTTCAGTCAAGAACCAGGCCACGGGCTCATGAAAGAGGAAATTATAACAGAATTCATGGAGAATTTTTACAACAGCATTTTAAGAATGTTTAACTACAGAATTTTACCTTCAGAGATTTGACTAGATATTTTTTTTCAATATTCTGTCTGCCGAACATTAAGGCCCACCATCGATTTATCCTCCCTCATCCCTTGAGTGCCACGCCAGTCACAGAGTCTTCATACAATCAGCCACTGAGGTTTTCTATGAATGGCTCTAATCCCAACCCAGATAGTACATAAAATATGCGATATGCAAAATGGCATACTAGAATATAAAATAGAGAAATGCAGAAAATGGAATTGCTTTGAGCATTGTAAGCAAAGTACATTGTAGTTATACATTATTCATTTATGCATATACAGTGCAGATTAAGTAGGAATGAGAAATGTATTAGGTGACTTTTTGTATCTAGACAAAACTAACCTACAATGTAATAAAAGGCAGGGAAATGCAGGACACATTCTAACCTTTCTTGATCACCTATAAATAGTTTGCCTCACTTCCATTCCCTCTCCAACATGTATCTCTCTTTATCTGCTGCCTCTTTTTTACTAATTTGATGGGTAGGGATTGGCCAGTTATGGTTAAACTTAACATATGTAAATATTAGGATGGGAACTATGCCACAATATCTCCATCCTTCCAGAAGGTTCCATTATTTGTTGTCAAGGAAAGAAGTTCCTATAACTGTACACCAATATTTTGGGGGATATGTAGTACAGGCACTTGACTATTAAGAAGTTCCATAAACCTCTTGTGTTAGAGGTGACATGGGATTAAGGAATCACACAGTGGAAAGTCTAGTTTTGCTAGATTTTTCTTTTTGTATTTTTTAACCAATTGTTTTTTTCTGTGTGACCTTTTTACTCATTGTTTTAGACTATTAAGAAGACGGAAAAAAGAAAAGTGATTTCTTCTGCCCTTTTAATTTGCTAAGCATAGCTTTGCTAATGGGCAAATGAGTTCTCTATTTGGAAATTTCCTTCCTAATTTATTGTATGATCTTAATTATAGGTATTGCCAATTATAATAAATTGGTATCTCCAAATATATCATTTATATGCTGATATTGACAAGTGTGTGGATAATGAGTCCGGGTAGCAGAAGGTCTTCAAAATTATAATACCTGTTGTACTCCTGTTTCCTGTGAAAAATATTTTGTTGTCAGTGAGAACTCCTTATTATTCGAAATTCTGGTCCAAGGTCTGATTCCTTATGCCTGTCTTAAATGAGACATTCGTTATCATTAAAATTTATCTGCAGTTTGCTGCAGAGTTTATAAACTATATGCTATGTAGACCTACATTTTGTAGCAGTCCTGGGCTTGAGTCCCATAACCTTCATTTGCACACTGCATTACTCTGTTCAAGTCATTTAACAAGATATTGTTCTTTGATCACCACTGTGTCTGTCCAGTGGGTTTAACCAGTTAACAAGTGGTTACAATATAAATTTTAGTTTCTGAATCAAAATACATGGGTTTGAATATTGTTGATTTCTCTGGTCACGTGCTCTGATTTTACGTGAAACCAAAACAGACTGATGCAAGCATTTAGAAATTAATATCAGAAGTATCCATTAGCCTTATTTTGTAAAACTGGTATATTCATTGATTGTGTACATTGCTGTGATTTTTTCCAGCCAGCCACTGGTCCCCATTTCAAGCTTTAACCCAATAAAAAAGCTCTATAATCAACTTTAACTACAATGAACAGCTTCAAGCATCACAAAGGTTTATCTGAAGCATTACCAATCTTTAAATGTGGCTAACATGTATTTTTCAAGTTGCACTCAATACACCTTGATCCGGGTCCAATACCAAAAATCCTGAATGCTGATTGGTCAATGTATATATGCATGAGCCTTGACAGTGTCACAGCATTGCATCTGAGGAAAAGTTGAGCACTCCTAAAAACAATGATGTCAGTTGTAACTAAGATGAAGTATGTTAACAGCTAAAACAAATTATGACACTTGAAGATTGTGGCCAAGTTTTATTAATTCAGCAATGTTATTTTTAAAGTGAATATATTCATATTGTAGTTCTGCTTACTTTATTACTTAAAAGTCAGACTGAGTTTCATGTAATGAGATTTCCAATTTACCAGTTTTTCAATCAACATCTTATTCTCCTTAGTGCCTCCCATAACCAAATAATTTGTACAATGATGAGGAAACCCAGTAAAGACAACTCAGCACTAGTAAAGCAGTATGATGCCTGTGTACTGCCCAGCAATCAAGGAGCCTCAATCCTCACCAATAACACCAGTGAGGAGCGTCCATATAGGGAAAGGATAATAAATACACACAAAGTAAAGTACAATTTCCTTTGAGCACACAGAGATCACAGTCAGTCTGGGGCTTCTTTCTCCCTTTCTCTCCTGGTCCCCAATAAGAATCTCCACTGACACACCTATAGGGTCCAGATCTCAGTCTAGTGGGCAAGCTAAAACCACCAGCACCCTCTCTGTCCAACCAGTGCTTCATGTCCCTGCCCAAGTAGTTGACACACACACACTTTGAGATAAGAGTTTATACAACCACACAGACACTCCTGGGGAAGGCTGGCACAGGTTCTCCAGCTGTGCCCCTTTTACGCAGACGATACTGTAGTACCAGCTGCCACCACCCACTAATATCAGCTACTCAAAGGCCCTTATTAAAGGGTGTCCAATTATTACTGTGCAATATTATTATCCAAATGGTAAGTTTGATTAAACAGCAAAGCTTATTTGGAGTAACTTGGTGCAGTATCACTATATATATATATATATATATATATATATATATATATATATATATATATATAGATGAAATGTACTCTAGAGCCTAAATTATCTCTACACAAAACAGCCACAGTTGAAAGGTTTAAAAATATTTATAATAAATAATAAAAACACACAATACTTCTTACTACACAGTGCTAGTCAAGAGTTCAGAGATCACAGAGAAATACTTAAAATAATATGGTAGCAAAGGTTCTGACATCACAGAAAAGCAAACTAGTCTAATCTTCCTATTTCCAAGCTATATCTAAGAGAAAACACAAGTCTAAATAACTTACATATAGAGCAAAGCAGTGCTGGTGATGTTGGATGTCCTCAAGACAAAAATGCTCAGAGCTCTCTGATTCTCTTTCTTAAAATTATAACACAGAACTGCTTCACATGACATCATTCTTCATACTTCTCTGGTGTTCCCAGGCTAACAGAAATTGCATTTACATTCTTTACACCTGGTCAGAAACCAGAGCAATAAAGGACATTTATACATGCAAATTCTAGCTATTAACTTTGGCCTCAAAACAATATGCAGAATTCCTTCATCCACACAATTGACTTGTCAGCTTTGTTACAGCAGAGTGGACTGTTGTTATATTTTTGAAGTTTCACATCTAACACCTTGTTTTACCATTTAAGAGAACAAGCCTGTGGGTTATATTAATATTTGCAAATGACAGAATTATCTACAAAATTCTATTTGGCTAGGCTAGCAGTCTTTACCTATCTTCACACATCTCCCCCCCTGAAGAACTCAAGCTAGTTTTTCAAGTGACCCTTGAGAAACATTGCTTGAGAGGGTTAAGTCTATCTGAGTATACCTTACCCCATTCCCTGTCTTGAGAGCCCATCTGCATTGGCATTGCTATTTTGACTGCAGTGCTGCACTGACATATCATATGTTTGCAACTCTAGGCTCCATCCTTGCAACTTGGCATTTTACTGGCTGGCTTTGTTTAACCATGTGAAGGGATTGTGATCTGTCTCTACAGTGAATATTCTTCCATACAGGTGAGGCTGAAGTTTCTGCAGTGCCCACACTATGGCTAGACATTCCTTTTTTACAGCTGCATGGCATTCCTCCCTGGGTTGAAGCCTACAACTGAGAGAAACCACTGATTGCACCTCTCCATCTGAAGAAATCTGGCTAAGTACAGCCCCCACCTCATGGTTCAAAGTATCCACCTGCACAACAATTTTTTTGCTGTAATCTGGACAGGCTAACACAGGGGGTCTTCTGAACGCTTCCTTAAGCTCCTGGAGTGCCTGCTCACATGCTGGAGTCCACACTACCTTATCTGGCCTGTTCTTCCTTTTCAGGTCTGTGCGGGGAGCAGCTATGGTACTATAACTGGGGGCGAACTTTCTGTAGTAACATGCTGTCCCTAAAAATTCCCTCACCTGCTTTTTGGTAACAGGAGCAAGCCATGCCTGAAGTTATTCCACTTTGGCAGGTTCTGGCCTGATCTTACCACTCCCCACTCTATGTCCTAGGTAGGAGACCTCTGCCAAACCCACCTGACATTTGCTCAGCTTAATGGTCAGCCCTGCCCTCTGTAGTCTGCCCAGCACCTCCCTAACAAGCTGAAGGTGCTCTGGCCAGGAATGGCTGTAGATGGCAATATCATCTAGGTAAGCGATGGCAAACCCTCCTGCTCCTGATAGGATATAATCTACCAGCCTCTGGAAAGTTGCTGGGGCATTTTCCATACCAAAGGGCACCCTTGTGAACTCCTACAAGCCAAAAGGAGTCACAAAGTCTGACCTCTCTCTAGCACTGGGAGTCAAGGGCATCTGCCAGTAACCCTTGGTAGGATCAATGGTTGTAAGATACGTAGCCCCACCCAGGTGCTCTAGAACCTCATCTGTCCTAGGCATGGGGTAAGCATCTGACTCTGTGTGACTACTTAATTTCCTGTAGTCTTCAAAGAACCTGGTGTTGCCATCCTTCTTTAGCACCAGCACCACTGTGGAGGCCCAGGGACTGTTAAACTCTTGAATTACCCCTAGTTCCAACATTTCCTTATCTCCTCCCTAAGAATCTGTTTGACTCTCTCAGGCACCCTATAAGGGGCCTGCCTAATAAGCCTTTGGTGTCCTGTATCCACCTGGTGCTCCACCAGCTGGGTGCACCCTGGTTACCCAGTGAATATGTCCCCAAATTCCCATAACACTGCTCGGATTTCTCGAACCTAGGTAGGAGATAGCTGCTGGGATATTGCTACCTCTTCCGCTGAGGTGTCAGTCTGTGCCTCACTGAGGAGACCAGTCATCAGATCTCCCTCAGACTCCTCCTGCAATCCACTGCAAATGCTCAGCACAAGGGCTTCCCTATCATGGTAAGCTTTCATCATATTAACATGGTACAATTTGTGCCCCTGCCTCCTGCCTAGCAGTTCCACCATATAGTTAACATCACTTACCTTTCTTACCACCTTGTAGGGTCCCTCCCAAGCTGCTTACAGCTTGTTGTGTCTGACAGGAATGAGAACCATTACCTGCTGCCACACAGCAGACTCTCTAGCTTGAGTATTCCTGTCATACCACACCTTTTTCTGTTGTTGGGCTTCTGCCAGGTTCTCCTAAGCCAAGCCCATGAGTTCCCTGAGCCTTATCCTAAGGTTTAGGACATAGGCCACAACAGACTCCTTGTGAGGTTCACACACCTTCCCACTCATCACAAATTAAATCTAGAAGTCCCCTCACCATATGTCCATGCAACAACTCAAAGGGTGAAAACCCTGTGGATTCCTGGGGAACCTCTCTGTAAGCACACAACAGGTGGGGCAAATATTTGTCCCACTCCCTCTTAAACTGGTCTTCAAATGCCCATAGCATAGACTTGATTGTAGAGTTTAACCTGTCAACAAGACCATTAGTCTGGGGATGGTAGGGTTGGTTTTCAGGTGCTTCATCCCACAGTACTTCCACTTCTCAGGGTATCATGTAGCATAATCCACTACCACTAGGATATACTTTTTCCCTATGGAACTTGAGGTACTCAGAGGCCCCACAATATACATACCCTTTGAAATGGCTCCTCAATCACAGGCAAAGGTATCAAAGGAGCTCTCACCTTGTCTGCTGCTTTGCCTACCTTTTGGCACTGCTCACAGGTCCTGCAGTACCCTGATACATCTCTGGAAATTCCAGGCCAATAGAAGTTCTGCATAATATGTCTCTTTGTGCGTTTTATGCCCATATGACCTGCAAAGGGAATATCATGGGCTATGGCTAGAAGCGCCAGCTGGTACGCTCTAGGCACTACTAACTGCTGTACCCTCTCACCTTCTAGCCCTCTCTCAGGGGTTCACTCTCTGTACAGTAACCCTTTCTCCCAGTATACAGATTCGCCCTTCCATTGATAATCAGGTGCCTCACTAACTACCTGCCTCAGGCCTTGCAATGTAGGGTCTGAGAGCTGAGCCTGTCTCAACTCTCTCTTTGTAACCCTTCCCAGCTTCCCTTTCACAGGATGTCTGGCATCCTCTGACAGTGGTGCTTCACTGTCAGCCTGAGTACTGCTACTCACCTCTACCTTTGCAGTCACTCTGCCCAAGGGAACATCAGTACCCACAAGCAGCAGGAACCCACCTTCAGCCTCACTGCTACAGCGTAGCTTCCTCCCTGAAGTAACCAACTCACCAGTCCTGGCTGCAAGTATGTGGTCTGTCTGAGTCTCCCCCAGACTACCAGACCCACTGCTTGTCTCTAAGCCTGACTGCGTGTAACCGCACAAGCGCATGGTACTGCACTATCAAAATCATTCCCTGTCAGGGCATCTGTAGGGATATCCTCAAACACACCTACTTGCTGGCTCCTTTTTCCTGCCTCCCATTCAAGCTGAACCCTAGCCAAAGGTATTTGGAATGGGATCCCTCCTAAAGCTCTGACTGGAGTAGACTGCCCAGGTAAGAAGTGCTACTCTGTAACCATTGTAGGCTTTACAATGGTTATGTCAGAGGCTGTGTCTCTCTTAGCAATGGCCTCTTTGCCATTTACTACAATAGGATATAACCTCTTGTGGTAGCTTGATACCCTTGTTATCCCAAGACAACCTACTAATGGCATTTTGTCTTTCCCACTTACTGGCTCTCTCACCTTTTGTTCCCCACCTTGCCTCCATGGACATCTGTATGCCACACGGCCCCACTGGTTGCATTCAAAACATTAAACCCTAGGTCTAGGACATGTACCTGGACTACTGGCTTCCCCTGCTACTGGCAGACTCTGTTGGGGCAGTCTGTGCTGCCCAGCATGGGTTCCTTTAGACCCATGAGCAGTACTGGGAGCCCTTTCCTGTGCAAGGATGCCCTGCTTGCTAGGTATAGGTCTCCCTTCTTCCCCAACTCAGCTGAAGTAGCACATTGTCTATCAGCTAACCAGATCCTCATGTCCTCAGGCAAAGTGCTAAGGGCTTGTTCTCTCACCAAAAGGTCTGCCAGCCCTTCAAAAGTGATGACCTGACATCCACTCACCCACCTATGAAAACGAGTGCTCAGTTCAGCAACATATTCACACACACTTTCATCTGCCTTGCTTCTATGCTCACAAAACTTTTTCTTATAAGTTTCAGGTGTTAGCTTAAAACATTCTAACAAGTGATTTTTAACAGTAGTATAATCAAATTATTCACAATCAGCAAGTTTAGCCAACAAAGTTACAGCTTTTCCATGGAGTAACGAGGTGAATAACTGTACCCAGAGCCTTTGGTCAACATCAATGTAATAAAAGGCAGGGAAATGCAGGACACATTCTAACCTTTCTTGATCACCTATAAATAGTTTGCCTCACTTCCATTCCCTCTCCAACATGTATCTCTCTTTATCTGCTGCCTCTTTTTTACTAATTTGATGGGTAGGGATTGGCCAGTTATGGTTAAACTTAACATATGTAAATATTAGGATGGGAACTATGCCATAATATCTCCATCCTTCCAGAAGGTTCCATTATTTGTTGTCAAGGAAAGAAGTTCCTATAACTGTACACCAATATTTTGGGGGGTATGTAGTACAGACACTTGACTATTAAGAAGTTCCATAAACCTCTTGTGTTAGCGGTGACATGGGATTAAGGAATCACACAGTGGAAAGTCTAGTTTTGCTAGATTTTTCTTTTTGTATTTTTTAACCAATTGTTTTTTTCTGTGTGACCTTTTTACTCATTGTTTTAGACTATTAAGAAGATGGAAAAAAGAAAAGTGATTTCTTCTGCCCTTTTAATTTGCTAAGCATAGCTTTGCTAATGGGCAAATGAGTTCTCTATTTGGAAATTTCCTTCCTAATTTATTGTATGATCTTAATTATAGGTATTGCCAACAATAATAAATTGGCTGATATTGACAAGTGTGTGGATAATGAGACCGGGTACCAGAAGGTCTTCAAAATTGTAATACCTGTTGTACTCCTGTTTCCTGTGAAAAATATTTTGTTGTCAGTAAGAACTCCTTATTATTCAAAATTCTGGTCCAAGGTCTGATTCCTTATGCCTGTCTTAAATGAGACATTCGTTATCATTAAAAAATATCTGCAGTTTGCTGCAGAGTTTATATGTATGTAGACCTACATTTTGTAGCAGTCCTGGGCTTGAGTCCCATAACCTTCATTTGCACACTGCATTACTCTGTTCAAGTCATTTAACAAGATATTGTTCTTTGATCACCACTGTGTCTGTCCAGTGGGTTTAACCAGTTAACAAGTGGTTACAATATAAATTTTAGTTTCTGAATCAAAATACATGGGTTTGAATATTGTTGATTTCTCTGGTCACATGCTCTGATTTTATGTGAAACCAATACAGACTGATGCAAGCATTTAGTAATTAATATCAGAAGTATGCATTAGCCTTATTTTGTAAAACTGGTATATTCATTGATTGTGTACATTGCTGTGATTTTTCCCAGCCAGCCACTGGTCCCCATTTCAAGCTTTAACCCAATAAAAAGCTCTATAATCAACTTTAACCACAATGAACAGCTTCAAGCATCACAAAGGTTTATCTGAAGCATTACCAATCTTTAAATGTGGCTAACATGTATTTTTCAAGTTGCACTCAATACACCTTGATCCAGGTCCAATACCAAAAATCCTGAATGCTGATTGGTCAATGTATATATGCATGAGCCTTGACAGTGTCACAGCATTGCATCTGAGGAAAAGCTGAGCACTCCTAAAAACAATGATGTAAGTTGTAACTAAGATGAAGTATGTTAACAGCTAAAACAAATTATGACACTCGAAGATTGTGGCCAAGTTTTATTAATTCAGCAACGTTATTTTTAAAGTGAATATAGTCACATTGTAGTTCTGCTTACTTTATTACTTAAAAGTCAGACTGAGTTTCATGTAATGAGATTTCCAATTTACCAGTTTTTCAATCAACATCTTATTCTCCTTAGTGCCTCCCATAACCAAATAATTTGTACAATGATGAGGAAACCCAGTAAAGACAACTCAGCACTAGTAAAGCAGTATGATGCCTGTGTACTGGCCCAGCAATCAAGGAGCCTCAATCCTCACCAATAACACCAGTGAGGAGCGTCCATATAGGGAAAGGATAATAAATACACACAAAGTAAAGTACAATTTCCCTTGAGCACACAGAGATCACAGTCAGTCTGGGGCTTCTTTCTCCCTTTCTCTCCTGGTCCCCAATAAGACTCTCCACTGACACACCTATAGGGTCCAGATCTCAGCCTAGTGGGCAAGCTAAAACCACCAGCACCGTCTCTGTCCAACCAGTGCTTCATGTCCCTGCCCAAGTAGTTGACACACACACACTTTGAGATAAGAGTTTATACAACCACACAGACACTCCTGAGGAAGGCTGGTACAGGTTCTCCAGCTGTGCCCCTTTTACCCAGACTATACTGTAGTACCAGCTGCCACCACCAACTAATATCAGCTACTCAAAGGCCCTTATTAAAGGGTGTCCAATTATTACTGTGCAATATTGTTATCCAAATGGTAAGTTTGACTAAACAGCAAAGCTTATTTGGAGTAACTTGTTACAGTATCACTATCTATATATATATATATATATATATATATATATATATATATATATATATAGATGAAATTTACTCTAGAGCCTAAATTATCTCTACACAAAACAGTGACAGTTGAAAGGTTTAAAAATATTTATAATAAATAATAAAAACACACAATACTTCTTACTACACAGTGCTAGTCAAGAGTTCAGAGATCACAGAGAAATACTTAAAATAATACGGTAGCAAAGATTCTGACATCACAGAAAAGCAAACTAGTCTAATCTTCCTATTTCCAAGCTATATCTAAGAGAAAACACAAGTCTAAATAACTTACATATAGAGCAAAGTAGTGCTGGTGATGTTGGATGTTCTCAAGACAAAAATGCTCAGAGCTCTCTGATTCTCTTTCTTAAAATTATAACACAGAGCTGCTTCACATGACATCATTCTTCATACTTCTCTGGTGTTCCCAGGCTAACAGAAATTACATTTACATTCTTTACACCTGGTCAGAAACCAGAGCAATAAAGGACAATTATACATGCAAATTCTAGCTATTAACTTTGGCCTCAAAACAATATGCAGAATTCCTTCATCCACACTATTGGCTCCAAGTTTTGACATCAAAGAATTGACTTGTCAGCTTTGTTACAGCAGAGTGGACTGTTGTTATATTTTTGAAGTTTCACATCTAACAGCATTTTTAACCATTTAAGAGAACAAGCCTTTGGGTTATATTAATATTTGCAAATGACAGAATTATCTACAAAATTCTATTTGGCTAGGCTAGCAGTCTTTACCTATCTTCACACATCCCCCCCCCCTGAAGAACTCAAGCTAGTTTTTCAAGTGGCCCTTGAGAAACGTTGCTTGAGAGGGTTAGGTCTATCTGAGTATACCTTACCCCATTCCCTGTCTTGAGAGCCCATCTGCATTGGCATTGCTATTTTGACTGCGGTGCTGCACTGACATATCATATGTTTGCAACTCTAGGCTCCATCCTTGCAACTTGGTATTTTACTGGCTGGCTTTGTTTAACCATGTAAAGGGATTGTGATCTGTCTCTACAGTGAATATCCTGCCATACAGGTGAGGCTGAAGTTTCTGCAGTGCCCACACTATGGCTAGACATTCCTTTTTTACAGCTGCATGACATTCCTCCCTGGGTTGGAGCCTACAACTGAGAGAAACCACTGATTGCACCTCTCCATCTGAAGAAATCTGGCTAAGTACAGCCCCCACCTCATGGTTCAAAGTATCCACCTGCACAACAAATGTTTTGCTGTAATCTGGACAGGCTAACACAGGGGGGTCCTCTGAAAGCTTTCTTAAGCTCCTGGAATGCCTGCTCACATGCTGGGGTCCACACTACCTTATCTGGCCTGTTCTTCCTTTTCAGGTCTGTGTGGGGAGCAGCTATGGTACTATAACTGGGGGCGAACTTTCTCTAGTACCATGCTGTCCCTAAAAATTCACTCACCTGCTTTTTGGTAACAGGTGCAAGCCATGCCTGAAGTTATTCCACTTTGGCAGGTTCTGGCCTGATCTTACCACTCCCCACTCTATGTCCTAGGTAGGAGACCTCTGCCAAACCCACCTGACATTTGCTCAGCTTAATGGTCAGCCCTGCCCTCTGTAGTCTGCCCAGCACCTCCCTAACATGCTGAAGGTGCTCTGGCCAGGAATGGCTGTAGATGGCAATATCATCTAGGTAAGCGATGGGAAACCCTCCTGCTCCTGATAGGATATAATCTACCAGTCTCTGGAAAGTTGCTGGAGCATTTTTCATACCAAAGAGCACCTTTGTGAACTCCTACAAGCCAAAAGGAGTTACAAAGGCTGACCTCTCTCTAGCACTGGGAGTCAAGGCATCTGCCAGTAACCCTTGGTAGGATCAATGGTTGTAAGATACGTAGCCCCACCCAGGTGCTCTAGGACCTCGTCTGTCCTAGGCATGGGGTAAGCATCTGACTCTGTGTGACTACTTAATTTCCTGTAGTCTTCACAGAACCTGGTGTTGCCATCCTTCTTTAGCACCAGCACCACTGTGGAGGCCCAGGGACTGTTGAAATCTTGAATTACCCCTAGTTCCAACATTTCCTTATCTCCTCCCTCAGAGTCTGTTTGACTCTCTCAGGCACCCTATAAGGGGCCTGCCTAATAGGCCTTTGGTGTCCTGTATCCACCTGGTGCTCCACCAGCTGGGTGCACCCTGGTTACCCAGTGAACATGTCCCCAAATTCCCGTAACACTGCTTGGATTTCTAGACCCTAGGTAGGAGATAGCTGCTGGGATATTGCTACCTCTTCCGCTGAGGTGTCAGTCTGTGCCTCACTGAGGAGATCAGTCATCAGATCTCCCTCAGACTCCTCCTGCAATCCACTGCAAATGCTCAGCACAAGGGTTTCCCTATCATGGTAAGGTTTCATCATGTTAACATAGTACAATTTATGCCCCTGCCTCCTGCCTAGCAGTTCCACCATATAGTTAACATCACTAACCTTTATTACAACCTTGTAGGGTCCCTCCCAAGCTGCTTACAGCTTGTTGTGTCTGACAGGAATGAGAACCATTACCTGCTGCCCCACAGCATACTCTCTAGCTTGAGTATTCCTGTCATACCACACCTTTTTCTGTTGTTGGGCTTCTGCCAGGTTCTCCTAAGCCAAGCCCATGAGTTCCCTGAGCCTTATCCTAAGGTTTAGGACATAGGCCACAACAGACTCCTTGTGAGGTTCACACTCACCTTCCCACTCATCACAAATTAAATCTAGAAGTCCCCTCACCCTATGCCCATACAACAACTCAAAGGGTGAAACCCCTGTGGATTCCTGGGGAACCTCTTTGTAAGCACACAACAGATGGGGCAAATATTTGTCCCATTCCCTCTTAAACTGGTCTGCAAATGCCCATAGCATAGACTTGATTGTAGAGTTTAACCTGTCAACAAGACCATTAGTCTGGGGATGGTAGGGGTGGTTTTCAGGTGCTTCATCCCACAGTCCTTCCACTTCTCAGGGTATCATGTAGCATAATCCACTACCACTAGAATATAATTTTTCCCTGTGGAACCTGAGGTACTCAGAGTCCCCACAATATCCATAGCTACCCTTTGAAATGGCTCCTCAATCACAGGCAAAGGTATCAAAGAAGCTCTCACCTTGTCTGCTGCTTTGCCTACCTTTTGGCACTGCTCACAGGTCCTGCAGTACCCTGATACATCTCTGGAAATTCCAGGCCAATAGAAGTTCTGCATAATATGTCTCTTTGTACGTTTTATGCCCATATGACCTGCAAAGGGAATATCATGGGCTATGGCTAGAAGCGCCAGCTGGTACGCTCTAGGCACTAATAACTGCTGTAGCCCTCTCTCAGGGGTTCACTCTCTGTACAGTAACCCTTTCTCCCAGTATACAGATTCCCCCTTCCTTTGAGAATCAGGTGCCTCACTAACTACATGCCTCAGGCCTTGCAATGTAGGGTCTGAGAGCTGAGCCTGTCTCAACTCTCTCTTTGTAACCCTTCCCAGCTTCCCTTCCACAGGAGGTCTGGCATCCTCTGACAGTGGTGCTTCACTGTCAGCCTGAGTACTGCTACTCACCTCTACCTTTGCAGTCACTCTGCCCAAGGGAACATCAGTACCCACAAGCAGCTGGAACTCACCTTCAGCCTCACTGCTACAGCGTAGCTTCCTCCCTGAAGTAACCAACTCACCAGTCCTGGCTGCAAGTATGTGGTCTGTCTGAGTCTCCCCCAGGCTACCAGACCCACTGCTCGTCTCCAAGCCTGACTGTGTGTAACCGCACAAGCGCATGGTACTGCACTATCAAAATCATTCCCTGTCAGGGCATCTGCAGGGATATCCTCAAACACACCTACTTGCTGGCTCCTTTTTCCTGCCTCCCATTCAAGCTGAACCCTAGCCAAAGGTATTTGGAATGGGATACCTCCTAAAGCTCTGACTGGAGTAGACTGCCCTGACAAGTAGTGCTACTCTGTAACCATAGTAGGCTTTACAATGGTTATGTCAGAGGCTGTGTCTCTCTTAGCAATGGCCTCTTTGCCATTCACTACAATAGGATATAACCTCTTGTGGTAGCTTGATACCCTTGTTATCCCAAGACAACCTACTAATGGCATTTTGTCTTTCCCACTTACTGTCTCTCTCACCTTTTGTTCCCCACCTTGCCTCCATGGACATCTGTATACCACATGGCCCCACTGGTTGCATTCAAAACATTAAACCCTAGGTCTGGGACATGTACCTGGACTACTGGCTTCCCCTGCTACTGGCAGACTCTGTTGGGGGCAGTCTGTGCTGCCCACCATGGGTTCCTTTAGACCCATGAGCAGTACTGGGAGCCCTTTCCTGTGCAGGGATGCCCTGCTTGCTATGTATAGGTCTCCCTTCTTCCCCAACTCAGCTGAAGTAGCACATTGTCTATCAGCTAACCAGATCCTCATGTCCTCAGGCAAAGTGCTAAGGGCTTGTTCTCTCACCAAAAGGTCTGCCAGCCCTTCAAAAGTGATGACCTGACATCCACTCACCCATCTATGAAAACGAGTGCTCAGTTCAGCAACATATTCACACACACTTTCATCTGCCTTGCTTCTATGCTCACAAAACTCTTTCCTATACATTTCAGGTGTTAGCTTAAAACATTCTAATAAGTGATTTTTAACAGTAGTATAATCAAAATATTCACAATCAGCAAGTTTAGACAACAAAGTTACAGCTTTTCCATGGAGTAACGAGGTGAAGAACTGTACCCAGAGCCTTTGGTCAACATCATACTGTTTACATACCCTCTCCAACATATGAATAAAACTATCAAAATTATCTCCCTCCTTAAACTGCGGAAGAAATTTACTGACCTGTTGTGCTTCTGGGGTCCAGTTGTTCCCTTCCCCATTACCTCCATGACTCTGGTGAAGAATCAGCATCTCCTTCTCATGATGCCTGTGCCTCTCCTTTTCCTCAGCTTCCAGAAGTAACAGTTTATCATTCTCCTCAGCCTGCAACCATTGCAGTTTGTCATTGTCCTCACTCTCTAGACGTCTCAGCCTCTCAGCTGCTTCTATTTCCACACACTTGGCCTCCAACTCAAGTCTCTTTAGCTCCAGATGGATTTTTAAGTCCTCTCCAGAAAGGTTGAGCTGTCCATTCTTTGAGTGTGGTACATCTCCAGTACCAGTCTGATCATCCTCCTGGTTGCTGTTTTCGGATGCAGCTGTGACCAAAGCTGCAATCATGTCTGCCTTAGTCAGATTTCCATGCACCAGTCCCCTAGCCTGGCACATCACAGCCAGCTGGCTCCTTGTCAGCTTTCCATACTCCACTGCTGACATGCTGCCTGCTCTCCCTGACTAACTAAGCTAACAAAAGAAATAAAACAATTGTGATCTCAACTCTGAGTATTCACTGCATGGCTGATTTAGAGTACAAAACACATTCAGTGATCTCTGTACACAAGCTACAGAAATTCACTCTACCCACACCACTACAAGCCAATTAGTATTTGCCAACCAATTAATATGTGGTGTGGATATCCCACCACTGCCAAGCAATTAATGTGTAATGCCTGTGGACTGGCCCAGCAATCAAGGAGCCTAAATCCTCACCACTATCACCAGTGAGAGGCGTCCATATAGGGAAAGGATAATAAATATGCACACAGTAAAGTACAATTTCCCTTAAGAGCACACATAGATCACAGTCAGTTTGGGGCTGGTTTCTCCCTTTCTCTCCAGGACTCCCATCTGGCACAGCTATAGGATCCAGATCTCAGCCTAGTGGAGAGGCTAAAACCTCCAGCACTCTCTCTGCCCAACCAGTGTTTCGTGTCCCTGCCCAAATAGCTAACACACACACACACTTTGAGATAAGAGTTTATACAACCACACAGACACTCCTGGGGAAGGCTGGCACAGGTTCCCCAGCTGTGCCCCTTTTACCCAGACTATATGGTAGTACCAGCTGCCACTACCCACTAATAGGTACTCAAACGCCCTTATTAAAGGGTGTCCAATCATTACTCTGCAATATTATTATCCATATGGTAAGTGTAACTAAACAGTAAAGCTTATTTGGAGTGACTTTGTACAGTATCACTATATATATATATATATATATATATATATATATATATATATTTATGCAATGTACTCTAGAGCTTAAATTATCTGTACACAAAATAGCCACAGTTGAAAGGTTTAAAATATTTAATAATAAATAATAAAAACACAAGACAATACTTCTTACTACACAGTGCTATTCAATAGTTCAGAGATCCCGGAGAAATGCTTAAAATAATACAGTAGCAAAAGTTCTGACATCACAGAAAAACAAACTAGTCTAATCGTCTTATTTACTAGTTACACCTAAGAGAAAACACAGTTCTAAATAACTTACATATAGAGCAAAGCAGTGCTGGTGATGGTGGATGTTCTCAAGGCAAAAATGCTCAGAGCTCTTTGATTCTCTCTCTCTCTAAACTGATAACACAGAGCTGCTCCACATGACATCATTCTTCACACTTCTCTGGTGTTCTCAGGCTAACAGAAACTACATTTACATTATTTACACCTGGTCAGAAACCAGAGCAATAAAGGACATTTATACATGCAAATTCTAGCCATTAACTCTGGCCTCAAAACAATAGCCAGAATTCCTTCATCCAAACATATCAGCTCCGGGTTTTGACATCAAAGAATTGACTTGTCAGCTTTGTTACAGCAGGGTGCACAGTTACATTTTTGTGGTTCCACATCTAACAGCATTTTTTACCATTTAAGAGAACAAGCCTGTGGCTTATAGTAATATTTACAAATGACAGAACTATCTACATACTTCTATTTGGCTAGGCTGGCAGTCTTTATCTATCTTCACAAGCAGTATGGAACAAAACCCCAGCTCCCTGTATGAAACTAAAGCCTTCAAAAGCTAATCTGATTTAATGTGAAAAACCTAAAGCTAAATAAATCATGTTGCCTATTCAAGCAGTCTTACCTAATGCTCTGTGGAGGATCTAAAGCTAAATAAATCATGCTGCCTATTCAAGAAGTCTTACATTCTGACAGTTAGTAAAAATACAGTCACGTGATTTAGAGAACTCGCACAGTTAGGATAAACTTGCAAAATTATATAGTTTCTCCCTTTTTTAATTTCTCCAAATCTTGTAGGTTTCTAATACCATGACAGGAATGGACCCCATTCCTAAGTCAAAGTATGATTAAAGTTCAGGAAATTAGTATTGTTTCATTCTTTGATCTCAGTTTAAAGTGCTCTTTGCAGCTCCTGAGCATCTCTAAATATAACTGTAGACTCTTTTTTATAAGTCCCATTGCTCCTACTATTATTGTAACTACCTGGATATCTTTCTTCCACATTGCTCAAATTTCTGCTTGTAAACCCTGATATTTTATGACATTGCATCTCTCTGTACGCAAGACACTGTAGTCACTGAGTGTGGTGATTTCAGTGATCAATGTTACTTTTGTCTTCTTTTCTTGAACCACTATATCTGGTTTTCTAGCATCTATCTTTTGAACTGCTGGTAATGGATGATCCCATGTGATATAGACCATCATTTTCTATGATGCTTTGTGGTTCATGTTTCCAGTGTTTTTCAGCCACTTCAGTACCATAATGTTTGCACAATCCCCAGTGCAACACTCTTGCCACATTATTATGCCTTTCAGGATACAGTCCTCCTACCATTAGTATGTCGCAACCAGCAACGGGGTGTGCAACTGTTTCCAATTCTGTTTTATAAAACCTATATTTGTCTATTTCTCCCACATGTTCGATGGACTTTGTAAACCAGCATGCTCGTAGCCCACTATCTTGTGCCACCAATATTAACATTTCATATCTTGGTTTGAATTCGCCTCTCCTTAACCATTCCTGTGTTCATTCCTGATCAACATGAGGTTCTTCCAGAAGTTTTCTATACTTGCAACTATATTTATGCATTTCCCACATTTATTGCCTTCTCATCTGGTCCTTTACCTTATATTTTTTCTTTTGTTTTTTTGGCACATTCAGTTGCTGCCTGTTTTTTATCCAGTTGTGGTTTGATTTCCATTCCCACTTGATGCTGATATGCTTCTGCTAGCCTAAACAGGGAAGTCATCTTAGATTTATTCTCCTCATGTTTCAAAACTTTCACTGCATTTGGGTCTTTTGAGGTCAGCAGATATGTGTGGAGCCCCACAATTGCAGATCAATACATGTAATCAATTTTAAGGAGGCCCATCCCTCCTTCAGAATGGGGAATATATAATCTTGGTATGCACTGATTTTTACAAATCATTTGATGAGCATGAAGCATTCTTCTTGTTTTCCTATATAATCTATCCAACACGTTTTGGGGCCAGTCAATCCCTCCAAAACTGTAAGTTAGGACAGGAAGAGCAACTGGTTTACAGCCTGGATTTTGTTCCTAGATGTCAATGCTGTTTTCAGGATTAATTTAAGTCTTCTAAAGTACTCCTTATTAAGTTGTATTCACATTTGTTCATGTTTTATTGTTGATCCTTCACTAATTCCCAAATATGTATGCACTCCCTCTTGCTCAAGTTCTTTTATATCACATTCTTGTCTCAAACTGATGTTTTCTTGGTGTTGCATTTTTTCCAGCTTTAAAGGTTGCTGTTGCACATTTAACAAGACCAAATGACAGTCTTATATCATCTGAAAAAGTTTTGACAACTTGCAGTTGTACTTTCAGTTTCTCATCTGATGAGCTATACAGTTTCAAAGATGAGAAGTCTTTGCACTTTGCTGTTTTCTAGGAACCAAATTTTAGCCATGGCCTAAGCTGTTAAGTAGGTAGCTTAATGGGTTAAGGGCAAGGCAGAATAGCAGTGATGACAGAGAGTCATAATGGAATATTATCCTTTGAGTTTTTATCCCTGGAATAATAATTTGTCCTTTATCATGGCTTAATTGCAAAGCGGTCTGCCACTGTTTTGTGGTCACTGTAATGTAGTTGATCAGTGTAGGGTGTATCTTATACATTTTTAAGCACTCTTTTATCAATGAATGTGGGATACTGTCAAATGATTTTTTGTAGTCAATCCATGCCATACTTAAATAAATTATTACCCTTTTTACAGTTCTGCACTATGGCTTTATTTAACAGCAAATTATCCTATGTTCCATATGACTTTCTTTTATTGCCATTTGTTCTATTACCATAACTGAGTTTTCATCTAATTGACTATAGACTCTGTCTGAATCAATTTCAGTATATAGTTTATATGTCATCGGAAGGCAAGTTATTAGTCTATAATTTTTAGGGAGCATACAGGTTCACTCTTAAGTAGAAGCATTGTTTTCCTGTTGTTAGCCAGGTTGGTGTCTGTTTGGGGTGAGCATATAAATAGTTCTTTTTTTTTCAATATACTTTTTATTGCTTTTGTTTTTCAAAACATTACAACATGAAAACAACAAATATGAAAATAGTCAATTATTTACAATGATAACATATAGACTTACTGAAAACCAAAAACTAAAAATAGTTTCACCATTCCTGAGGGTACGGGGAAAGAAAAAACAAGATACTAGGTTAACTCTTAGTTCTGTCACCAATGATACCATGCCTCTGTTTCAGAATAAAGTAAAGTTATACTTCTCATGTAAAAAGTGAAAAAATAAAAAACTTGTTTTATATCATCATTTGTATGGCGTTTTGTTTGTGTAGGTAGAATAACCTTACTTAAAGAAAAAGGTCTGTGAAACTCTAAACTATGTACATGTTAACACTATTTACAGTGTTGGATGCCCTTCATTTTTGTCAGTCTTGAAGCATGTTTATGTTTGAATGATATACTTTTTGTGTTTAGTATCATAAAAGTTTATTAAGTGCCATCTGAATTGCATTTAAGTTTATGGATTTTGTTTGCTTGTTAGGATTGTGTCTAGAAGAGAGTTCTAGTATGTTTGAAAATATGCTCTTTTTTGTGCTTTTTGTAGCTAATTTGTGGGAGGTGATGTACTTAACTGCCATGTGTTTAAAGTTGTTCCATGAGATGATATTATTTACCCAATTTTTAGATATATAGAATTTTAGTAGGGTACATAATGTAACTTAAGATATGGTTGTGCATTCCCTTGATTGAACTAGGGATTATGTGCAGAATCATTGTTTCCCAGGAAAATGTGTTTTTTTTCGTATCCTATTTTTTCAAGTTGCACTCTTAGGGAACACCAGAGTTTGAAAATATTCTTACAGCTCCAGAAGATATGGAGGATATCCACATCCTCTCTGGAGCAAAAGGGGCACAATGATTCTTTTTTGTAACCAAATTTTTTAAGGACAGCTGGGGTATAGTATGCGTTGTTGTTAATCATCATTTGTGTGTAGATTAGGTTTTTGAAAGGTGTTAGTTTTAAGGTATTGTTAATAGCTTCTTGTTTTTTTGCTGTTGTGATAGTTTTATTAATGTTTTCCCAGTATCTTGAATAAAGTAACGCAGTTTGATGTTTTATCTAATTTATTGATTTGTAGGACTTTGAAATCATTTTCTCCTTAGCAGCTAATGTTTTGATTATATTTTGAGTAGTTTCAATATTTTGTATATCTATTTTGAAGTTTGAATATTTCAGCTTTACTAGTGGTATCATTTGTTAAAGAATGGGGTTGTATCCACCTGGCATCTTAAATTGTGTTCTTAAGTTTTCAAGTGTTTCTTCCTTGTGCTGTGAAATATGCCATACCGTTAAGTCTTTAATTAATGGGAATGGTTTGAGATCTATCATTTTGTTATTTAACTTGATATTTAGGTTCATGTGTATAGGTTGTAGCAAACTTATTGAGTTCTGCAGGTTGACAGAGGTAAATAGAGATTGGAAAGCCATAATTTCATTTTTAATTATTGGGTGCAATTTGCTAAAAAATTAATGTTTAGGATGAAGAATAGGGGTAGCTTTGGTGTTTATGTTTAAGGAGTATATTAGATTAGCCCATATTTTAACCCATATTGGGTACCAAATCCCTTTAGTTCTATCATATTCTGATATTTGAATTAACTGGTTTGCTTTGATGATAAGGTAGTACAGATTAAAATCTGGGAGCCCCAAACCTCCTTTTATTTTTAGTATTGTGAGTTTTTCATAGCATATTCTTGTTGTTTTAGGGTGTCATAGGAATTTAGAGAGGGCGTTTTCCATTGATGTGAAACTTTTTTTGGTATTTTGAGACTGATAGAGTTTAACTGAAATAGTATTTTAGGAAGAATATTCATTTTAGTAATGGCTGATTTAGACTGAAGGGATAGGTTTATATTTTCCCATCCTGAGATGTCTTGCTTAATTTTATCCCATGTTTTTAAGAGGTTTGATTTATGCATTTTTTTGTAGTTGTGAGAAAAATGTATGCCTAAGTATTTTAGCATGTAGTTTAGAGGTATGTCAACTAAGGGGAAATAAGATGCGTTATGATTTAGTGGGTTGAGGAAATATAGATGATTTTTAGCGATTCATGTTGTAATTTGCTATTTCAGAGAATTGCTTAATTGAAGATAGCATTTTGCATAAATCTGTGTTTGGGAGTTTAAAATATAAGATTAGGTCGTCCACAAAAGTTGAGTATATTACTATTGTGTAGTAAGTGTTTTGGGTAATGTGGAGTAATAGAGGTTCTAAATATATATTGAACAAAAATGGAGACAGTGGGCATCCTTGGCGGGTACCATTTGTGATTTTGATGGGTTGGGAGTAAACATTGTTGATCATATTGATAGTTTTTATAAAAGATGGGGGAAAATTGAAATGTGACGTTAAGAAAAGGGAAATTTGGGTCTACGTTATTAAAAGCTTTCAAGGCATCCATTGTAAGTGCATATCTTGGATATTTATCCTTAGCTAAGAGGGAGATTAAGGTGTCTAACATGCATGTATTATTTTCATAAAGCCCAGTTGTTCTGGGGAAATAATTTTATCCAGGGTTTTTTGTAATCTATTCGGTAACAGTGAAGTTAATATTTTTATGTCAAGATTAATAAGAGCAATAGGCCTGTAGTTAAGAGGATTTAGTTTGTCGGAGTTTGGCTTTGGTATTAGAATTGTCTTTGAATTGTTTAAGTATTTGTCAGTGAACCCATGCTCTATGATATGATTGTAAAGTCTTAACAAGATAGGAGCTAGTATGTGACTGAATGTTTTGTAGAACTTTGCCGTAAATCCATCAGGACTTGGGGATTTGTTGATCTTTAGTTTTTTGATTGCTGTCCTGATTTCACTGATTGATAAGGGACTATTCAATAAGTTATACTGTTCTTCCTCAAGGTTTGGGAATTTTAGGTTGTTTAAGAAATTATCTTGTATATTAGACATATGGTGTTGTTTTACGGGGTTATATATATTGTTATATATGTCACATTAATAGTTAATTATATCAATTTTATTATATAACTTTCTCTCTTTATAGTGTATTTTTGGAATATTCTGGAGAATTTTCTTTATGTTTATCATATTTGTTAGTACCTTAGAAGGTGTTTGGGCCCATTCAGAGTATTTATAGATGAGTTTTAACTCATTTAATGAATGTTTATGTAGTTGTATAAAGTTTTTTTTTATTTGACGTAATTTTCTTTCTAGTTCTTGTGAATAGTGGGATTGAAGTTGTTCAGTGTTGTTGTACTGTGTTTCGAGCAAGCTGATTTGTTCTTGCTCTTGTGTTTTGTACAGTGAAGCTTTCTGTATTAGGATTCCCCTTAGTACTGTCTTAGTGGCTGCCCATTGAATATCTAGTGGAATTTGGGTTTGCAATGCATCTTGATCTAATTGTATTATTGTTGTTTTACCTATCTCCTTGATTACCTCTTTATGATTTAAAAGGTTATTGTTTAGATGCCAATTATAAGGACCACTCTGTTGAAAAATTTGACAGGTTGTGTTGATTGTTATTGTGATTTTGGAGTGGTCAGAGATTATTCTTGTATTAATCTCATATTTTTGACGTTTCTTGGAGAGGTTAGAGGAGATCAGGAAATAATTTATTCTTGACCAGACTTTATGTGGAGGGGAAAAGAAAGTGCATTTGTTCTTTGATCTGTCATGGTCTATAGTTAAATAGGGGTTGACAAGATTGAGACCTTGTATAAGATCATTTAGGGCAGATGTGACCTGGACTGGTTGCTTTTTGTTTTTGTTAGAGATATCACTTAGTGGGTCAATTAGACAATTCCAGTCCCCCCCTATAATGATGGAATAGCTGGGAAAATTTAGGAGTAAATTATAAATTTCATATATAAATAATTGCTGGTTTGAACAAGGGCCATAAATATTCAAAAAGATAGTATTATTTTTTGTTTGCGGATGTGAACTGGTGAAAAGGCACCATCTGCCATTCGTGTCATATTTACTATTGGTTATGTCCTCTTGGAAGGATTCTTTGATTATAATGGCTGTTCCTTTTGAGGCAGAGCTGTCCCCTGATGCAATGATTTGTTTGATCCATTTTCTTCAACTGATTTTTAACCATTGTTCTTTGTTAAGGTGTGTTTCCTGTATGAATATGACATTGGCTCTACTTTGGTAAATTAAGTGTAATATTAGATTATAGCAATAACCCACGCCTGGGTGTGGGTAATGCTGGATTTACCCATGGTTGGTGTGGTTTGGTCATGAGGGTGAAGTCTGAGTGGCCAAACAAAGACATCTGTGGGTAAATCCAGCATTACCCACACCCAGAAGTGGATTATTGCTATTATACAATGACATTATTTAAGAAAAAAAAATTACTTTTCTTAAATAATGGTATTGTATAATGCCTCCTTGCTGCTCTTCTGCAGCTGTCTGGTATTCTGCGGCAGTTCTGATGTACTGCGCATGCGTATGCTTACGCAGTACATCAGAGCTGTGGGCGGAAGCAACGGAGAAAGCAAGATCTCCATTGTTTTTTACAAACTGTTTCGCTATGTTAAAGGAGTTTAACATAGCAAGACAGCTTTAAAAAAAAGCAACAGAGAAAGCAAGATCTCTATTGCTATTTACAAAGTGTCTCGCTATGTTAAAGGAGTTTAACATAGCGAGACAGCTTTAAAAAAGCAACGGAGAATCTCTGTTGCTTTTTTTTAAAGCTGTCTTACTATGTTAAACCTATTTAACATAGCGAGACACCTTTAAAAAAAGCAACAGAGATAGGAAGATCTCCGTTACTTTTTTTAAAGCTGTCTCGCTATGCTAAACTTGTTTAACATAGAGAGACAGTGTGTAAACAGCAACGGAAATCTTGCTTTCTCCATTGCTGTAAAAAAAGACATACTAATGGAAAAAGTCTGGGCGACTGGACCTTTTTCCATTAGTATAACTCTGATTTACAAAGTGCACGCTGACCAATCAGTGTGCACGTTTGGGAATATTAATGGGGGGGGGGGTTGTTGTATAATTAACTTTCTTCTATCACCTAAACCATTAACATTCCATGTATCAGCTATATACATGGCTAACTTGTATCTCTTGTAACATTATTTGTGTGTGGCCTTGAGTTATATTTATATTTGTAAGTACTTACGTGTTGTGTAAAGGACAGAGTCGGTTTTTAGGTAACATGCATTTATTTAGGATGGCATCCAACATAATTTCACCTACCTTAGTGCCTGTCCAAATATCTCCCTTTCTTTGTGTGATATTATACTTTATATTTGGCTTGTTTTTTGTGTAACGTCTAGAAAATCTATTGTGATATTGGTATAGGGAGATATTGACGTAGAACTTTACTTTGTTCCAAGTGTCACTAAACATTCCTGACATACACTGCTTGCTCCTTAATGAGGTGTACAATCTGAAATATGATACCTTTTGCAAATTATTCCAGAAATGTGGGTATTACAAATTTATGAAGTGTTTGTGGATTTTGAGTTGGTGTATACTGCTCACAGTTTTGGTTAAAAAGTTTTTTATCCATTGACTTAAGTATCTAAAATTTTCTTACATCAGTTAAATAAATTTATTATTTCTACCCAATGGCTTGAGCCTATTGAATCAAAGACCAAGGGGGTGTGTACTTATTTAAACCATGCTACCCTGTATTTATCTTTCTCTTGCAGACAATAGTTTGTATATGTGCCTAGTGATATTTGTGTTTTAACCTTTGTGTGCAATCATAATTATGTATTGTGCTTACAGTTAATGTTTACCTGCATTAGTTTCAGTTTGAACTTCTAGCTTCCCTTTATGATGTTTTAGGAAAATGTCTTTGTTGGATTTGTTATTCCTTTTGTAGTTGGTTTTGTTCTGTCATTTCTATTATTTATAAGGAATTAAGTACACCCATTTAGTTATAAGCTGTAGGTAGTTATGTTAACATTTGTCCAACTTGCTTGTTAATACAGCTATATAGTGAAGTCAACATATTCAAACCAACCAATTAACAATCACTTAAATAGACTTTAGCTTCATGCTGAGTTGTATTGTAACTTCCTATACTGTAAACTGTGACAAAGACTAGTATTTCTTGCAGTCAAAAAATGTAATTAAAATGTAATATTTAAAGTTTTTGTTTACTACAAGGCAGTATTATCCTTCAGATAAACTCTCTGATAGTAAATACAGTCTTGCTAGCTTTGTCAGTTCACATTGTGGTGCAATGCTTGAAGGTTTTAAATTGTGCTAACATCAATTATGACAAAATCCATTTAGTTTAATTTAAACTGTTAGAACTTCTTAGCTTGAACCTTTTGCGCTCTAATATTGAAGATTTGCTTTATTAACTTTACAGATAATTGATGTTTATTACCTTACAGATACGTTTTCTTTATTATTAGAACAGGTTACGCTATTATAGGTCCATAGGTTGGTACTAGGCTATCGGCCCTAAGGCCTATGCAAGCCTAGCCATAACAATTCCCTGGAAAATTTTTCCCACAATATTTACTTCTCTGGGCCCCTGTCTAGCAGGGTGACTGACATGATCCCCAGGTGAATTTCCTATCTCCCATTCAATCATCAAGGTTCCTTTTGAAGAGGGCCAATGAGGTGCTCTGCTTGACATGTATGGGCAGTCTATTCCAGAGTATGGGGAGTCTCTGGGTCAGGAACCTATCTCTCCAGCATGTTTTGTTCAATGTGATGATAAGGTTTAGATCCCTGGAGCATGTGGCTCTGAGGCATTGGGATTTTTTTAAGTGGAGCATGTCCAACAGCTCAGGGTTTGACATGGCCTTGTATGTTAAGCAGAGATCGCCTCTGAGTAAACAATATGCCACAGTGTATAGCTGTAGTTTTTTTAGACGGTCAGCATATGACATCTGCTTTAGGCCTGTGATTCTTTTAGTGAGGTATTTCTGTGGCCTTTCCAGCTGTTGCAGATGTCTTGTGAGGTACATACCAAATGGGGCATTATACTTTATAATGGGTCTAATGAGGGATGTGTACAGTGGGACAATGACCGCCTTTTTTCTGGATGAAAAGCCCTTAGTGATGAGGTGTGCCATGTAGAAGGATTTCCTGACTGTTGTGGTGATGTGGTTATTGAAAGTGAGACCACTGTCCACTTGTGTCCCTAAGTCTCTCATCACACTTTTGATGTTTAGTGTCCTGCCACCTATGTGGTAGTTCATGGGTACATGTTTTTTTTCCAAAGGGGATGACTATACATTTCTTGGCATTAAGCTTGAGCCCATGGCTCTGGCACCAGGCATCTGTTTCTGTAAGGCCCTTTTGTTAAATATCCACATTATTTGGGGATTCACGTTGAAACCGGTTGATTTGTAGACCGTTTAGTAGTCTCCGCAGCTCCTGGCCTCCTAAGGAAGTTGTCTTTGACATCCTATCACTATGGTTTGAGACAGTATTGCTTCCCATCTTCCACTCATTCAGACAGCTCACCGGGCCAGTAAACAAGGTAAGTTTCTTGATTTTTAATTTGTAAAATACTTTTTGTAGCTAAAGTGTCCATAGTGATTCATATATGGTATGGTTGTGCTTTTTGTTCAATTGCAATATTAGTGACTGTCAGCATTGTTTAGAGCTTAGTAATATATACAGTTATATAGTTATTTTTTGTATGAGTGGGTTACTTCTTGATTTCAGGTTTAATTTCAGTGCTTACAGTATATTTAGAGATGAAGAGTTGGTTTTAGCATTACTAGTATGTGTTGTTTATTGTCCAGGGATATTTGACAGTTAATCTGCATTCATAATAGTAAGAGGAGTTATCGGTTACTTTTACAGCTTGAATCAGCCTTATAGGTTTGCAGGAACCAACATATCTAGCAGAGGCAGTACATAATCTTTCATGTTTACCTTACCTTAAAACATGGATTTTGAGTTCTGGTCTGTAGCTTTTGCTTGCCGTTACTGTGCTGTATTATTTATTTTCCTCAGACAATTCTCCAAAAGCTTTAATGAAGATGTTTTTTGCCCCTGATTTATTTTGTACAAGGTGTTTTTGTTCTTTGTAGCTGAAGGAGAGTTTCGCCGGGTACCGCATTTGAAAACTGATATTTTCTTTGATTAGATATGAACAGAAGGGCACTAATGCTTGACATTCTTGCTTGACGAGAAGAGGAAGATCTTGTGTAATACTTATTTTATGTCCTCTCCATGTTAAATTTTGTTTCTGTTTGGCTGCCATTACGATCATAGAGGTGTGTGCTGCACTGAGTATTTTTACATAGATTTGTCTAGGTGTAGTTTCATCCTGAGTTTTCCGAAGGGATCTGTGTGCTCGTTCAATGGTCATTTCTTTTGCTATGTTCTTGTTTTCAACTGTTGTTTCCACAATCTCTTTTATTATTACATTCAGTTGAGTTTGGTCAAAAACTTCAGGTACCCCTCTTATAATGATGTTGTTTCTCTGGCTTCTTGCTTCTAGGTCGATCATTTTTAACTGGAGTTCTTTTATGACCTGTTCATTGGTTTTTATTTTAGACTTTAAAGCAATGATTTCTGTCATGTTTTCCTCCATCTTTTGGTTTTTATTTTAGACTTTAAAGCAATGATTTCTGTCATGTTTTCCTCCATCTTAGTTTCATTTACAGTTAGTCTAGCCGCAATTTGTTCAATATTTGTACCAACCGAGCTAAGCTTTTCTGAAAGAGCTGTTATATCATTTTGCAGTGGTTGTAAGGCTGTTTTTATGTCTTCAACTGAGTATATATTGTCACTTTTTGATCTCAAAGATACTTTAGTAGGTTCTTGTTATGCCTTGGCCGTTTTCTGTCTCTTGCTTGTTATGTCTTTTTCCAGAGTCACAATTGTGGATAGCTTGGTTTTAGTAGTTTGTATTTCCATTAGTTCCTTACTTTGATCCTGGGTGTTCGACATTTTGGTTTATCTTTTGCTTTTTGAATTTTCTTTCCAGGCCCAGTTGATTGAAGAGGCCCTGTCACGAGGTCAGTGTCTCAAGTGCCCTGCTGTCTTAAAAGGTACTTTACAAGTTTGGATTTAGCTTTATATTATGAGATAAAGCTCTTTTCTTGCTTTTTAAATGTAGCTGCAGGAGTTGTGCTAACATCAATTATGACAAAATCCATTTAGTTTAATTTAAACTGTTAGAACTTCTTAGCTTGAACCTTTTGCGCTCTAATATTGAAGATTTGCTTTATTAACTTTACAGATAATTGATGTTTATTACCTTACAGATACGTTTTCTTTATTATTAGAACAGGTTACACTATTATAGGTTCATAGGTTGGTACTAGGCTATCGGCCCTAAGGCCTATGCAAGCCTAGCCATAACAATTCCCTGGAAATTTTTTCCCACAATATTTACTTCTCTGGGCCCCTGTCTAGCAGGGTGACTGACATGATCCCCAGGTGAATTTCCTATCTCCCATTCAATCATCAAGGTTCCTTTTGAAGAGGGCCAATGAGGTGCTCTGCTTGACATGTATGGGCAGTCTATTCCAGAGTATGGGGAGTCTCTGGGTCAGGAACCTATCTCTCCAGCATGTTTTGTTCAATGTGATGATAAGGTTTAGGTCCCTGGAGCATGTGGCTCTGAGGCATTGGGATTTTTTTAAGTGGAGCATGTCCAACAGCTCAGGGTTTGACATGGCCTTGTATGTTAAGCAGAGATCGCCTCTGAGTAAACAATATGCCACAGTGTATAGCTGTAGTTTTTTTAGACGGTCAGCATATGACATCTGCTTTAGGCCTGTGATTCTTTTAGTGAGGTATTTCTGTGGCCTTTCCAGCTGTTGCAGATGTCTTGTGAGGTACATACCAAATGGGGCATTATACTTTATAATGGGTCTAATGAGGGATGTGTACAGTGGGACAATGACCGCCTTTTTTCTGGATGAAAAGCCCTTAGTGATGAGGTGTGCCATGTAGAAGGATTTCCTGACTGTTGTGGTGATGTGGTTATTGAAAGTGAGACCACTGTCCACTTGTGTCCCTAAGTCTCTCATCACACTTTTGATGTTTAGTGTCCTGCCACCTATGTGGTAGTTCATGGGTACATGTTTTTTTTCCAAAGGGGATGACTATACATTTCTTGGCATTAAGCTTGAGCCCATGGCTCTGGCACCAGGCATCTGTTTCTGTAAGGCCCTTTTGTTAAATATCCACATTATTTGGGGATTCACGTTGAAACCGGTTGATTTGTAGACCGTTTAGTAGTCTCCGCAGCTCCTGGCCTCCTAAGGAAGTTGTCTTTGACATCCTATCACTATGGTTTGAGACAGTATTGCTTCCCATCTTCCACTCATTCAGACAGCTCACCGGGCCAGTAAACAAGGTAAGTTTCTTGATTTTTAATTTGTAAAATACTTTTTGTAGCTAAAGTGTCCATAGTGATTCATATATGGTATGGTTGTGCTTTTTGTTCAATTGCAATATTAGTGACTGTCAGCATTGTTTAGAGCTTAGTAATATATACAGTTATATAGTTATTTTTTGTATGAGTGGGTTACTTCTTGATTTCAGGTTTAATTTCAGTGCTTACAGTATATTTAGAGATGAAGAGTTGGTTTTAGCATTACTAGTATGTGTTGTTTATTGTCCAGGGATATTTGACAGTTAATCTGCATTCATAATAGTAAGAGGAGTTATCGGTTACTTTTACAGCTTGAATCAGCCTTATAGGTTTGCAGGAACCAACATATCTAGCAGAGGCAGTACATAATCTTTCATGTTTACCTTACCTTAAAACATGGATTTTGAGTTCTGGTCTGTAGCTTTTGCTTGCCGGTTACTGTGCTGTATTATTTATTTTCCTCAGACAATTCTCCAAAAGCTTTAATGAAGATGTTTTTTGCCCCTGATTTATTTTGTACAAGGTGTTTTTGTTCTTTGTAGCTGAAGGAGAGTTTCGCCGGGTACCGCATTTGAAAACTGATATTTTCTTTGATTAGATATGAACAGAAGGGCACTAATGCTTGACATTCTTGCTTGACGAGAAGAGGAAGATCTTGTGTAATACTTATTTTATGTCCTCTCCATGTTAAATTTTGTTTCTGTTTGGCTGCCATTACGATCATAGAGGTGTGTGCTGCACTGAGTATTTTTACATAGATTTGTCTAGGTGTAGTTTCATCCTGAGTTTTCCGAAGGGATCTGTGTGCTCGTTCAATGGTCATTTCTTTTGCTATGTTCTTGTTTTCAACTGTTGTTTCCACAATCTCTTTTATTATTACATTCAGTTGAGTTTGGTCAAAACTTCAGGTACCCTCTTATAATGATGTTGTTTCTCTGGCTTCTTGCTTCTAGGTCGATCATTTTAACTGGAGTTCTTTTATGACCTGTTCATTGGTTTTTATTTTAGACTTTAAAGCAATGATTTCTGTCATGTTTTCCTCCATCTTTTGGTTTTTATTTTAGACTTTAAAGCAATGATTTCTGTCATGTTTTCCTCCATCTTAGTTTCATTTACAGTTAGTCTAGCCGCAATTTGTTCAATATTTGTACCAACCGAGCTAAGCTTTTCTGAAAGAGCTGTTATATCATTTTGCAGTGGTTGTAAGGCTGTTTTTATGTCTTCAACTGAGTATATATTGTCACTTTTTGATCTCAAAGATACTTTAGTAGGTTCTTGTTATGCCTTGGCCGTTTTCTGTCTCTTGCTTGTTATGTCTTTTTCCAGAGTCACAATTGTGGATAGCTTGGTTTTAGTAGTTTGTATTTCCATTAGTTCCTTACTTTGATCCTGGGTGTTCGACATTTTGGTTTATCTTTTGCTTTTTGAATTTTCTTTCCAGGCCCAGTTGATTGAAGAGGCCCTGTCACGAGGTCAGTGTCTCAAGTGCCCTGCTGTCTTAAAAGGTACTTTACAAGTTTGGATTTAGCTTTATATTATGAGATAAAGCTCTTTTCTTCTTTTAAATGTAGCTGCAGGAGTTGTGCTAACATCAATTATGACAAAATCCATTTAGTTTAATTTAAACTGTTAGAACTTCTTAGCTTGAACCTTTTGCGCTCTAATATTGAAGATTTGCTTTATTAACTTTACAGATAATTGATGTTTATTACCTTACAGATACGTTTTCTTTATTATTAGAACAGGTTACACTATTATAGGTTCATAGGTTGGTACTAGGCTATCGGCCCTAAGGCCTATGCAAGCCTAGCCATAACAATTCCCTGGAAATTTTTTCCCACAATATTTACTTCTCTGGGCCCCTGTCTAGCAGGGTGACTGACATGATCCCCAGGTGAATTTCCTATCTCCCATTCAATCATCAAGGTTCCTTTTGAAGAGGGCCAATGAGGTGCTCTGCTTGACATGTATGGGCAGTCTATTCCAGAGTATGGGGAGTCTCTGGGTCAGGAACCTATCTCTCCAGCATGTTTTGTTCAATGTGATGATAAGGTTTAGATCCCTGGAGCATGTGGCTCTGAGGCATTGGGATTTTTTTAAGTGGAGCATGTCCAACAGCTCAGGGTTTGACATGGCCTTGTATGTTAAGCAGAGATCGCCTCTGAGTAAACAATATGCCACAGTGTATAGCTGTAGTTTTTTTAGACGGTCAGCATATGACATCTGCTTTAGGCCTGTGATTCTTTTAGTGAGGTATTTCTGTGGCCTTTCCAGCTGTTGCAGATGTCTTGTGAGGTACATACCAAATGGGGCATTATACTTTATAATGGGTCTAATGAGGGATGTGTACAGTGGGACAATGACCGCCTTTTTTCTGGATGAAAAGCCCTTAGTGATGAGGTGTGCCATGTAGAAGGATTTCCTGACTGTTGTGGTGATGTGGTTATTGAAAGTGAGACCACTGTCCACTTGTGTCCCTAAGTCTCTCATCACACTTTTGATGTTTAGTGTCCTGCCACCTATGTGGTAGTTCATGGGTACATGTTTTTTTCCAAAGGGATGACTATACATTTCTTGGCATTAAGCTTGAGCCCATGGCTCTGGCACCAGGCATCTGTTTCTGTAAGGCCCTTTTGTTAAATATCCACATTATTTGGGGATTCACGTTGAAACCGGTTGATTTGTAGACCGTTTAGTAGTCTCCGCAGCTCCTGGCCTCCTAAGGAAGTTGTCTTTGACATCCTATCACTATGGTTTGAGACAGTATTGCTTCCCATCTTCCACTCATTCAGACAGCTCACCGGGCCAGTAAACAAGGTAAGTTTCTTGATTTTTAATTTGTAAAATACTTTTTGTAGCTAAAGTGTCCATAGTGATTCATATATGGTATGGTTGTGCTTTTGTTCAATTGCAATATTAGTGACTGTCAGCATTGTTTAGAGCTTAGTAATATATACAGTTATATAGTTATTTTTTGTATGAGTGGGTTACTTCTTGATTTCAGGTTTAATTTCAGTGCTTACAGTATATTTAGAGATGAAGAGTTGGTTTTAGCATTACTAGTATGTGTTGTTTATTGTCCAGGGATATTTGACAGTTAATCTGCGTTCATAATAGTAAGAGGAGTTATCGGTTACTTTTACAGCTTGAATCAGCCTTATAGGTTTGCAGGAACCAACATATCTAGCAGAGGCAGTACATAATCTTTCATGTTTACCTTACCTTAAAACATGGATTTTGAGTTCTGGTCTGTAGCTTTTGCTTGCCGGTTACTGTGCTGTATTATTTATTTTCCTCAGACAATTCTCCAAAAGCTTTAATGAAGATGTTTTTTACCCCTGATTTATTTTGTACAAGGTGTTTTGTTCTTTGTAGCTGAAGGAGAGTTTCACTGGTACCGCATTTGAAAACTGATATTTTCTTTGATTAGATATGAACAGAAGGGCACTAATGCTTGACATTCTTGCTTGACGAGAAGAGGAAGATCTTGTGTAATACTTATTTTATGTCCTCTCCATGTTAAATTTTGTTTCTGTTTGGCTGCCATTACGATCATAGAGGTGTGTGCTGCACTGAGTATTTTTACATAGATTTGTATAGGTTTAGTTATATCCTGTGTATTTCGAAGGTATCTGTGTGCTCGTTCAATGGTCATTTCTTTTGCTATGTTCTTGTTTTCAACTGTTGTTTCCACAATCTCTTTTATTATTACATTCAGTTGAGTTTGGTCAAAACTTCAGGTACCCTCTTATAATGATGTTGTTTCTCTGGCTTCTTGCTTCTAGGTCGATCATTTTTAACTGGAGTTCTTTTATGACCTGTTCATTGGTTTTTATTTTAGACTTTAAAGCAATGATTTCTGTCATGTTTTCCTCCATATTTTGGTTTTATTTTAGACTTTAAAGCAATGATTTCTGTCATGTTTTCCTCCATCTTAGTTTCATTTACAGTTAGTCTAGCCGCAATTTGTTCAATATTTGTACCAACCGAGCTAAGCTTTTCTGAAAGAGCTGTTATATCATTTTGCAGTGGTTGTAAGGCTGTTTTTATGTCTTCAACTGAGTATATATTGTCACTTTTGATCTCAAAGATACTTTAGTAGGTTCTTGTTATGCCTTGGCCGTTTTCTGTCTCTTGCTTGTTATGTCTTTTTCCAGAGTCACAATTGTGGATAGCTTGGTTTTAGTAGTTTGTATTTCCATTAGTTCCTTACTTTGATCCTGGGTGTTTGACATTTTGGTTTATCTTTTGCTTTTTGAATTTTCTTTCCAGGCCCAGTTGATTGAAGAGGCCCTGTCACGAGGTCAGTGTCTCAAGTGCCCTGCTGTCTTAAAAGGTACTTTACAAGTTTGGATTTAGCTTTATATTATGAGATAAAGCTCTTTTCTTGCTTTTTAAATGTAGCTGCAGGAGTTGTGCATGATTGTTGGTTTACATATAGGGTGATGTGGCTGTGTAGCAGATTTCTTTTTAGATTTTGGAGCAGCAGCTTAATGCATGCCTAGTTGTCAGCGACCATCTTGGAGGATCCATATAAATAGTTCTTACTCATGGCTAAATCTTCATGCAAAGATGTTAATACTTTTAACCAGAAGTTAGGCATTGCATCTCAGCCTGGGGTTTTCCAATCCAAGGCTTTTCTTAACTTTGTTTCAATCTGTCTGGCTGTTACTTCATCCCATTTCATATCCTGTACCTTTAAACTTCTTATTCTTTCTTTTACTTCTTGTATCCATTTAGCATCTTTGTTGTGTTCCACAGGATCTTCATAGATACTTCTCCAAAATGTATCTATTTCTTCTTTTTTTTGGTGGTCTTTCCATTCCTTTTACCTTATTTCCCAATGTTCTATAAAACCTTTTTGGGTCATCAATAAATTGTTTATTTTGTACTTTTCCTTTATATTTATCTGAGTATCTTCTAGAATTTGTGTTTGTTATTTGCGATAGTGTATGATAGATCCTGATCTTTTCTAATGCTGCACATTGCTTTTATGATGTCTATCTTTCTAAGTATTTTTTTCATCTGTTCCCTCTTCTATACTCTTCTAACAGTGGCACTTCTTGTCTTAGTTGCTTTATAGTTTTCTCTATTTGATACTTCCATGATGGTATTCGATTTCTCCCCTTTCTCTCCCTCACTACCCTGTGTTCTTGTGTTAGAACTTTATCAGTTATTAATTTAGCAGCAAAGTAATATACCCTGTGTTTACTTCTGTTATATTGCATGGATTTCTATAGACAGTCCTAATCAATGTGTTCATTTGTTTTATCAAACTTCTGATTTTTGGGTCTTATTGACCTTCTGCAGTCTATTTCTTTCATTGATCTTAATATGTCTATCTATATGTATTAATCAATCAACTCTTCTCTTAGCTCATTTTCTTCTAAACTGAGGGCACATTTTTTGTTTTCCATTTCCTGCAGGCATTCTGTAGAAAGTTCTATTGCATCTTCCTGTAGCACATTCTCTTCAATTTCATCCTGTGCCATCCATTGTTCTGTCATATGAGAACTCATTGGCCTATCACTCTTCAACATTAACTGTGTCAATGTTTCCACAGTTTCCTGTTCCCTCCCTTGCTATCCAGCTTCAAGTGAATATTTACACTCATTTCCTGTGGAAGGCTCCAAAATATCTTCATATGGCACCTGGACAATTGCTTCCTGTTTCACTGGTTTCCCCTTTATTTGGAGTTCCATTGCACTATTCTTTTGTGGTGTTTTCTGAATTAGATTTTCTACACTGAATCCTTCACTTTGGAGGTACTCCATAATCTCAGTTTCTATTTCTTTAACTCCTCCATTACTAATCTCCTTTTATACTTTTCCTCTTTGTCTTCTTATTTTTGTATTGTAAAGTTTTCCATGGCTGGATTGCTTTGCCTTTATTTCTCTTCAAATATCTTTGGTGCTGTTCTTTTTGTATTGATTAGTTTTGCTTTCTCCCTTGCATAAATATTACACCATATTCACTCTCTTTATCTTTCCCATGCCCATATTTCTTCTTCAGATGTCTCTTGATCTTCCTGTTTCTCTTTACTTTGGGGACTCGTTCCATCGTGCTGTGATGTAACTTGTGTTAGACCTTCTACATCAAATCTTTCACTTCGCAGGCACTCCATAACTTCAACTTCTCTTTGTTTTAAAATCTACTTTACTAATCTGCTTTTCTACATTCCCTCTTTGTGATATTATTTTTTTATTGTGAAATTTGTCATGTATGGATGCCTTATCCTGTATTTCTCTTTGAATATTTTTGGGCCTGCCTTCTTTATGTTGATTAATTTAGCTTTTGTCTTTGCATAAATATTGCACCATATCAAATCTATCTTTCTTTCCCATGTCCATATTTCTTTTTTATACTTTTCAAAAATATTTAGGTTTTGTTGTTTATATGTTCACACTTCCTCAGATGCTTCTTTTTCCAAACAGATCAAAGTTTCTGGGTCTATATACTGTTTTTCAAAAATGTGTTGTATTAGTGACCACAAATTTTTATTTGAAGCTTCTGACAGTTTTCTTGCAGAAGTATTTTTGTTTCCTCTAATTTATCTCTTAATCTTTTGTATAGCTTGTGTCTGGAAATTCTGGGCTTTTTGCATAATAGTAACAATACATAATTTATTTCTTATCCTCAATAGTCCACTCTATCATATTTGTGGCCCTTATTTGGCCTATCAGTTTTTTTTTTATTTTTGTGGACTGCTACTTCCTTCTACAACAGGGTGGAAGGGGGGCATCCTCTTCATGGGCCTGGCCTGGCCCCATTGTAAGAATGTTTCCATATTTTAAAGATTCTATACTGTCCCTTTTTCCAGTCCTGGCACCAGTGCGATTACCAGGATTGGGCACTTTTTATCCTGTCTTGTGCGCCCAGCTATCTTTTTTCATTTTTGACCTACTTCTGTCCATGATATATGTTATATAAATACAATCCATATATCAGTGTCACCTTGGTCAGATTTTGTTGAAAACAGGGTCCACCTCGTGAAGGCACTCACCAAACCTTGAGGATGAATTAATTTTCAGCACTGCTACTCTCCTTTGCTTGTTGAATTTTCATTCACACACACACACACACACACACACACACACACACACACACACACACACACACACACACACACACACACACACACACACATGGATCCCTATTAGATGACGCATATGTATATATATATATATATATATATATATATATATATATATATATATATACATATATATATATATATATATATATATATATATATATATATATTGTCAAAGGAAAAATATACTTTAAAAATGATCAAAACACGATAGGTTCAGGTTAAGGCACTTTAATCTTGCAGCAAGGAGACAAAAACGTGCTATTACAGAGTTTGTCTAACTAGAAACAGGAAATACTTTCATTTTTATATATTCTCTAACTAGACATGGCCTACCAAGCTGACGTAACAGATTACCAGCCTTTTCATCATCATTTGTTGACCATCATTCCCATGAATTTCTGCTGATTTAACAATTTTTGTGAGAAACCTCCTGAGGAAAACAACATGGCCTTGATTACTACCAGTTAGATACATGTTATGTTACCATTCAAGGTACTATGGCTAATTCAAGCACAATGCTAACAGTTCATTTCTCTAATAATCCTTTGTCTACTTTATCTCTAAGCTTCTACAGCTGCACATGTTCTCATGCTTCGAAAAGAGCTGATTGTTTAAAATCATTACATTTACAGAATATAGTATTGTTCATTCATTCGTTCCTGACCTAGCAGATAAGCACCTGCTTCTCAAGTACATTTCCAAAAGGCCTAAACATGAATATTGCTGTGCTAGCAATTGCTAGGTCAGAGGGCATCTTGCAAGTTTCAGAAAGCATACTGCAGTTTTCAAAAAGCATCTTTTTCAGTCTCATATGAAACTCAATTTATATATAACACAGTGCATGTAAAATAGAATGAAAAACATGTTAATTCTTTTGATTATTAATTAGCATTAAGCATACACACATTAATACATATTTTTCTAACATTTCCCTCCTGTTAATACTTTTTAATTCTATTTTCAAAAAGAATAAACAGTTTGCTTCTTTTCCTAACCTCTTCCAATCAGGATTTGCAGTTAAGAAAGTCATTCAGTTTAAACTTTTATGAAAGTGTTTCACATTCTAGCAGCTCTTCAAATTCAGTACTTTGATACATAGTCTCAGATACTGATATGTCTATGAATTCTTTGATTAATTTCTTCATGCAGGGGATTCCACAACAAACACAAACTCCTATTAAGAGTAATCTCACCCCAATGGCAATCAATATGTTCATTAGGATGGAACCCCACCCCCCAAATACATTCTGGAAAAAGTCTGTCAGAGGATTTGGGCCTGGTTTGGTCATGGCCGACACTTGCTGAATCACCTCGAGATGATCGTTAATCTCATGCTGATGATCAGGAATAAACGCATAGCATTCTTCTTTGATTAAAGCACACGTCCCACCCCTCGCCACTAGGGTGAAGTCAAGAGCCATTCGGTTTTGGAGTACTACAGTTCTCATGGCATTCAGTTCATCAGTTATCAGTTCAAGAGCAGAAAAAGTCGCATTACTCATTACTTCGAGAAGTTTAGACAGTTTCAGCATCTCCCAAATTGATTTAACTGCACCATATGCAGGTAATATGCCTGTCCACGATATGACAGCATCACTCAAGTCCATGTACGCAAGTTTGGTTCCCACATTACGATGGTCTTTCCAGCCTGCTTCGATCTGTCCCACTGGATTCTCAGGTTTCTTAACAGTCTTTTTGGTTACATCCCGGGTATTTTGAATATTTCCCTGAGGCAAAACTGCAGTGTGTCGTATGGCCGGGACCAGGTATCCCAAAAAACAACTGCCAGACCAATTCTCAGGTAACCATTTATATGCTTTTTTACCACACACAAAATAATAGTCCTCTACTTTAGTTGTTACTTTGTTATGAAATGACTGCCCTGCATGAAACATTTTCCTATCTATTACAGATAACTGTTTAAAAAGTACAGGATTACGTTGTACCTGATCAAGAGTCTTATGCATAGATTTTAAAAATGAGTTATAATCTGTACTACAAGATCCACCTAAATCATTTGCTTTTGTATAACATTTATACTGTACGGTGACATTACACTTGCTCCATCCCACTTGGATGGTATCATTTTTGTAAAAACAAATAATTCCTTTTTGTGTTACAGGCAAATACAGTGCTACCTTATCATGTGCTTTAATAGCAACTGTGTCAAAAAAACAGATTTTCCCAGGTCTCATTGACCCCTAGGGGGATAGCAGCCATCAATAAACCCCCGTATGCTGTTGGTATGGCCATGCAGACCCAGCAGTTTGAAACATTAAAAGTCTCAGCATACACACGTGTAATTGCCTGATAAGTGTTAAAGTTCAGATGCCAGTCTATGTTTGGCTCATTACGTTTAATCAGTTCAACTTTTGTGGCAGGAAAAAGGAGTGGCCACAACAAAAAGAACAATGTGATTAGCATAGCTATCAAAATGATCATGCAAGTTTTCTGAGGTTGCTCAATGTCTCTATTCACTCTGTACCTGGCCATTATGTTCTCGTTGTACAACAGTAACAAAGTTTTTGTCCAATTCAAAGTTCTTAACCAGTTTACAGTGCATCAAATGAATCCAGGAAGCTCGCTCCGCGATCTTGACTGCAGTGGGTGTTGACAGTAATACCTGGTACGGCCCTTCCCACTTTGGAGAACTCCAGTTCTTTTTCTTCACAATCTTCACCCAGACCCAGGTGCCTGGGGCTATTGGTGCTTCCGATTCCAGTTGCTCTTTATCTGAAACAGAATTTAACTGCAAAAGTTTGTTATTCAAAAATCATCTCATATACCCTGCAAGTGAACTGTCAGCCTCTTGCTCTGCAGACATGAGAGGTTTCCACTGAGGTGTATAATATGCCCTCACAAACAAAGTTTCAAAAGGAGTTAATCTGTTTGCATTTAGAACAGTTCTCATGCTCAACAGTGCTAGAGGCAAACAGTGCACCCAGTTCTTTTGTGTCTCACTCATCAATTTCCTAAGCTTATTCTTCAACACCCCATTATGCCTCTCTACTAATCCTGCAGATTGGGGGTGGTAAGTGCAGTGATTTTTTAATGATATTCCAAAATAGCGACTAAGTTGTTGCACTGTTTGGTTCACGAAATGTGTACCGTTATCACTATAAATCTTTTCCGGTATGCCAAATCTGGGTATAATTTCTTTAACAAGGACCTTTGCAACAGTAGCTGCATCTGGATTTTTAGTTGGAAAAGCTTCCACCCATTTGGAAAACATATCTATAATGATAAGGCAATACTTTTTATTCTCACATTTATTCAGTTCTATGAAATCCATACAAATAGTATGGAACGGATATGGTGGTGTAGGTAAACTCCCTTGCTTAGGCTTCAATGCCCCTTGTGCATGATGCTTGTTACAAACATGGCATGCTGCACAAAAATGTTTTGTGCAGTTTGTAAATCCATACGTTGTAAACACTCGATTCACTAACTGTACCATCCCCCCTGTTGAGACATATCTCTGCCCATGGCTCAACAAAGCTGCATATCTAAACAAATTAGATGGCAAAATTGGTTTCTTTTCCTTGGAGATGTACAGTCCCTTTTCAAGGATTGCTCCTCGTTTTATCAACTTCTGTTTTTCTACATTTGTAGTAAGTGCCTGCATTGTTTTCAACATTTCTAAATCTAAAATCTCAGAGGGTTGTAATTCCTCACTCAAAAGAAAAGCTTCTGAGGCTGAAGCTGCCTGTTTTGCAGCTGTATCAGCCCGCGCATTACCTTTTGAAATTCTATCCTGTTTCTTGGTATGAGCTACACATTTGCAAATAGTTACTTTTTGAGGTAACTGAATAGAGTCTAATAAATCTAAAATAAATTGCGCATGATTAATTGGTTTACCAGTAGATGTTATCATTCCTCTATTTTTCCACTGCTGCGCAAAAACATGTACAGTAGAAAAAGCATACTGACTGTCAGTAAAAATATTCACTTTCTTACCTTCAGCTAAGGTACACGCCCTTGTCAAGGCAATCAATTCTGCTGCTTGTGCAGATAAGTTGTGTGGTAAAGATTTTGCTTCTAAAGTCTCGGTATCAGAAACGACTGCATACCCCACTAGAATCTGTCCTGTAAGACCCCTCCTGCATGAGCCGTCCACATAGTATGTCACCTCAGCATCATCCAAGGGAACATCTGTAAGGTCTTGTCTAGGTAATGTCTTTTGCTCAATCTCCTGCAGGCAGCAGTGCGGTTTGCCATCTGCAGGGGTTGGGAGCAAGGTTGATGGATTCAAAGTTGTGCATCGTTCAATTGTCATATGAGGTTGGCTCAACAGTAGAGTCATACAGGAAAGATGTCTAGCAGGAGAAAGATATGCTACTTTTTCTTGCAGTAAAATAATTGCGCCTGCATGAGGCACTCTCAATGTGAGAGGGTGGAACAACACTACTGAGGCTGAAGCCTGCACTGCCATTGCAGCTGCAACTACTCCTTGTACACAGTGGGGCAGGGATCATGCCACTGGGTCTAACTGTGATGAATAGTAAGCTATAGGGCGCTGTTTGTCCCTATGTTGCTGTGTCAACACTGATGTCATATAACCTTGCTTACAGTCTACAGTTTGGAAAAATTGCTTATGATAGTTCGGTAATCCTAAAACTAAGGATGATGCTATCAGTTGTTTCAGCTTACAGAAAGCTGCTTCTGCTTCTGGTGTCCATTGTAATAAATCCTGTGCTGCCATCGGCTTTTTGAATATCAAATTAGTCAGTGGAGCAGATTCCAAAGCATAATTTGGTATCCAACTCCGACAAAAGTTAGTAGTTCCCAGGAAGGACATAATTTCCTTCTTGGTAGTTGGTCTAGGTGCTTGTAATATTGCTGTTTTTCTATCTTCATCTAATATTCTACCTTCTTTGAATATTACATATCCTAGGTACTTAACTTGTTTTCTCCAAAGTTGTAGTTTGTTTTTATTTACTTTGTGTCCTTGAGTAGCTAAAAACTGTAATAATGCTATGGTGTCCTCTTTACATTCTTGCTGGGTGGGGGCTGCCAACAGAATGTCGTCTACATAAAGTAAAATCTGACTACCTCTCAGTGGGATAAATCCCGCAAGGTTGCTTGCCATTTCTTGTGCAAATATTGTTGGACTTTCACAATATCCCTGTGGTAATCTCGTATATCTATACCATTTCCCCTGAAATGTAAATGCAAACCAATGTTGGCTGTCGGGGTGTATCGGTATTGAGAAAAATGCATTACTAATATCTACCACAGAGAAATACTTTTGCTGAGGCTTTAAATCATTCAGTAAAGTGTGCGGATCTGGCACCGTTGGTGCCCTGGGTATAACTGCATTATTTACAGCCTGTAAATCTTGGACCATACGCCATTCCCCATTTGCTTTCCTGACAGGAAATAAGGGTGTATTACATGATGAATCGGGAGATTCTATTAAGACTCCTTCCTTAAGTAAGGCTGCTATTATAGGTTTGATCCCTATCTCTGCATCCTTTCTCAAGGGATACTGTCTTTTCTGAGGTCTAAATGCTGATTTTGGCATAATAGTAACTGGTCCTGCTGTTTGTATAAGTCCTACATCTCATTTCCCTGCTGACCAGAGAGTCTCTGGCATGTTTCACAAGGCTTTTTCCTCTTCTTCCAATAAGAGTAATACTCAGCTATTCTCACTAGCTTGTGAGTGCACAGCTGGGTGTGTCTGTGTTATCCAATTCAATTTCTGCTTCTGTACTCCTTGTTCGGAGAGTTCTAATTCTGTCTGCTTTTCCCACCTTGTGACTTTTTCTTCCAAGTCTGCCCATTTCAAACTTCTATTCTTAGTTAAGCTAACCTGTGGCAATTGATTAGATTTATAAAGTACTAAAAATTCCTGGGGCAATGAACAGCTTATTACACTGTTTCCTTCTGTGTCCCAGTACAAGTTTCGTAACACTAGCCTGTTTTGCATGGTTTTGCAACCTGTTCATATTCTTTATCAGGTCCTGGTCTATCACAGTAATATAGAGTACAATGCAACAAATGTTGTTTGTCAGTGTCGAGGGAGGGGGATTTACTGATGGCTACATTCATCAGTTCTTCGGTTACTGCCCCTGGACCAGTCGTAACCAAGTTCTGGCTGTACCAATAATATGTCTCACCCTCCGGTCGCACTACAAAAGTATCCATTTGTTGCTGTGCCTCCATACCCTGCATGGTTGGAACTATGGCTATGCCAGATATCTGCATTAAGTCTCTACCCAAAAGATTTACTGGGCATTTTGCAGAAACCACAATTTTACTTTTCTGGGTCATTACTGAAACAGAGTCTGTTATTGCTATGTCATGGGAGAGTGACTCCCGATACAGCTGTCCATTAGCTGCTTTTACTAGTATATAATCTGGTGATTCTGAATCTTCCAGTAATTTGGAAGGATATATCAGGGTCCGTGAAGCCCCTGAGTCACACAAAAATTTGACTTCCCTCCCCTCTACTAGAAGCGTCGCTTCCGGTTTTGTGTCTGCTAAGTAGAGCTCTAGGCTCAATAATGCTAAGTCTAAAATTTCATTTTCTTCAACATCTACAAATTCATGTACATCCTCTACCCCTTCTGTCACGTCCTCTTCCCTTGCTATCACATTTACACTTGTCTTTTCCCATTCATTCTCATTCAATGATTCCTGACTATCATATAGTCATTCCTCATCCTCCTTATTTTCTGTAGTCACCTTCTTATTTAGCCTGCAATCCCTTGCTAAATGTCCCTTTTTCCCGCATTTAAAACATTCACCCCTTTTCATTCTTTCTTCAAAATCCTCTGATCGCTTATCAGATTGTTTATTTCCCTGGGTATTTTTCTTACCCTTTCTTCCAGTTTGTACTACAAAAACTTCTGACCCATCTTCTGCTGAAAATACTTGGGTTTTCTTTTTCTTTTTACTATTAAAATGTCTTTCTGCATGTCTTGCATATTCAAGTAATGGCTGTAATCTACTCGTACGATGATCTACCATGTGCTTCGTAATAAAGCTGTTAATGGGAGTTATACTACCTTTCAAGAATGCATTCTTCAGCTGCTGCTCATAAGGGGAATCATGTGTCTGATTTTCTGGTATCTGCATTTCGCAGTGGTTATTAAAACTAATAATCTAGCATAATATCTATCAACCGTTTCACCTTCTTGTTGAATGCACTGATTAATGCAAGTCCAATCAGCCCTAGGCTTCCATTTTTCAGAGATTCGGTCTGTCAGACCCTTTACTCTGCCATCTAATTCTGCGTTAGTATGTGGGAGTGGTCTAAGCTCTGCGTCACGGGGATTCCAGTCACCACTGATCATGTGCCAATATGGACCTACAATTTGTCTAACTACTTTTTCTACTTCTTCTCCGTTCAAATGGTAACTTAATCTCATACCCTGTAAGTCTTCTAAAAATTTTCTAAAATTCACTTTCTGATGGGGAATTCCCTCCGTGGCTTTCCAGACATCCTCCAGTGTCCACGGTCTATAAACTAAAAGAGTCGGATCCTGTCCTGCCTGTCCTGCCTGAGGATTTGGTACTTCTATGAGTGGACATATCTCTTTCTCACTCATAGCTCGTGATTTTCTATTTATTTCATATAGTTCAATCTCCCTTCTCAAGTCGCATGTTCGAGATCTTGTCTCGATAGGATCCCTGACAAACGGTTTTGATGCTGTAGAAACAGCTGGGTATAGCGGAGGTGGATCAGCTTGTCCACTCGCTTCATATTCTGGTAAGGGAAGCGGAGGGGGCGAAGGAGGGGCCATTGCTATTACCAAGTTATTATCTTCTTTGTCTAAGAACATCATTTTTGAATTTTTAATCTTTTGTTCCCTGCGATTTGCTTCCTCAAGCCACCTATGTGCCTGGGGAACTCCTAATTGTCGTTGCTTTTTTAATTGACCTTTTGCATCTGTTTTAAGTTGCCTGACAAGTTTAATAAGTGCAAGTTTATCTAAATTACCATTGAATTTATACTTATCAACCCATTTTGTATAATACTTAACATTGTCGGCACGATGTAATTGCATATATTTTGCGTCTTCAGTTAGGGGTGGGTCTCGGGAACTTTTCGTGCACTGATTTCCCATGTTGCCTTAGCTAAGCTGTAAATTGTTACGTAACTCTTCTTATCACGTGGTACCATGGTTCTACACCTTTTCACAGTTTATCTAGAATAACTGTCTACCTATTCTGTTTCCCTGATCTATGACAAGACAGTAACCTTTTTTGTCCCTGATCTGCACATGTAAATCTTCCTGACAAAAACAGTTCTGCAACTAGTCCCTGATCTTAAAACAGAAATAAGGTAATTCCTCCTTACCTGACCCTCCGTGAGTTGATCCACCGGATCGTTGACTCGTCCTCCAATCCCAGATCAGAAACAGTGGCTGGCCTCTTTCGAACGACAATTCAGTCGGAGGTCTTTCAAAACAGAAGAGCCAATTTGGCCTCTTCTCCATACAGATGCATGCCACCGGGCCCAATTCTGACCTAGGCCTAGAGCGAGAGGTAGTTTCCGGTCCGAAGGACGAAACTGTCAAAGGAAAAATATACTTTAAAAATGATCAAAACATGGTAGGTTCAGGTTAAGGCACTTTAATCTTGCAGCAAGGAGACAAAAACGTGCTATTACAGAGTTTGTCTAACTAGAAACAGGAAATACTTTCATTTTTATACATTCTCTAACTAGACATGGCCTACCAAGCTGACGTAACAGATTACCAGCCTTTTCATCATCATTTGTTGACCATCATTCCCATGAATTTCTGCTGATTTAACAATTTTTGTGAGAAACTTCCTGAGGAAAACAACATGGCCTTGATTACTACCAATTAGATACACGTTATGTTACCATTCAAGGTACTACGGCTAATTCAAGCACAATGCTAACAGTTCATTTCTCTAATAATCCTTTGTCTACTTTATCTCTAAGCTTCTAAAGCTGCACATGTTCTCATGCTTCGAACAGAGCTGATTGTTTAAAATCATTACATTTACAGAATATAGTATTGTTCATTCATTCGTTCCTGACCTAGCAGATAAGCACCTGCTTCTCAAGTACATTTCCAAAAGGCCTAAACATGAATATTGCTGTGCTAGCAATTGCTAGGTCAGAGGGCATCTTGCAAGTTTCAGAAAGCATACTGCAGTTTTCAAAAAGCATCTTTTTCAGTCTCATATGAAACTCAATTTATATATAACACAGTGCATGTAAAATAGAATGAAAAACATGTTAATTCTTTTGATTATTAATTAGTTTAATTAATTAGCATTAAGCATACACACATTAATACATATTTTCTAACATATATATATATATATATATATATTTTTTTTTTATATGTATATATATATATATATATATATATATATATATGTAAAACCCAGCCACTGGGGATGCACAAGCCAGTGCATTTCTTTGTGCCAGTTCCAAGCCCGGATAAATGGGGAGGGTTGCATCAGGAAGGGCATCCGGCATAAAATTCTGCCAAATCATACATGCGGACAACAGTACAAATATACATACCAGGGTCTATATTATAACATCGAACGCTCAAAATTTCAAATTATATAATATCGACCCATTTCAGTCGAACAAGCATAACATCTAACACTCAGAACAGCAAATTTTTTCCGAGGGAAAAAATTTGCTGTTCCAAGAAACATATACACACACACACAACACAAGCACACTAAAACAACTTCAATCCACAAACATACACTTAAAATCCTACATCTAACCCTGCACTAAACTGTACATGCACTACTTTCTATCCACTTACCTTAACCAAACCCTAACCCTAAGGTCCGTAACTCTCACACACTCACCTCACCTGTGCCCTAACCCTAACTCACTTAACCCGCCCCTAACCCTACAGCCTGTTACTATTGCACCCTAACCCTAACTCACTTAACCTGTCCCTAACCCTAAAGTCTGTCACTACCGCACACTCACCTCACCCGCGCACTAACCCTAAAGTCCCTAACTACTGAACACTCACCTTACCCCAGTCTGTTTGCTCACTTACCTAAAACCCGGTCCGTAACCATCGCACCACACTTACCTGAACCCAATCCATAACCTCAGTTTTCTCACTTCCCTAAACCCGGTCCACAACCATAGCAAAGCCACAGAACGGACCACTGATATCTTACCCTAGGCAAAATTTTGATGTTCTGAGGCTTTGCTATTTTCAGCTTTTGCTCTAAAGGGTTTGATATTACAACATTCGAAGTTTTAAACTTCTATGTTATAATATAGACCCACATATCAGATCGGTCGAGGCCCGGGTTAACAACGACCGCCACCAGTACTGTTGGCCAACAGGGTGTTGGCGGAAATTGGCCTACTGTTGGCCGAAGGAGGATAAGAGGGGGAAGGCATGCCCGAATGCAGGTAAAGGCTAGGACTGTGGTAGTGAGGTTCGGAACTTTGAATGTTGGCAGTATGACTGGTATAGGGAGAGAGCTAGCTGATATGATGGACAGAAGGAAGGTTGGTATATTGTGCGTGCAAGAGACCAGATGTAAAGGTTCATAGGTTCATAGGTTGGTACTAGGCTATCAGCCCTAGGGCCTATACAAGCCTAGCCATAACAATTCCCTGGCTATTTCTTCCCACACTATTGACTTCCCTGGACCCCTGTCTAGCAGGGTGACTGATGTGATCCCCGGGGTGAATTTCCTTTCTCCTATCCAATCGTCAAGGTTCCTTTTGAAGAGGGCCAAAGAGGCACTCTGCTTGACATGTATGGGCAATCTATTCCAGAGTCTGGGGAGTCCCTGGGTCCGGAATTTATCCCTCCAGCATGTTTTGTTAATTGTGATGACAAGGTTTAGATCCCTGGAGCATGTGGCTCTGAGGGATTGGGATTTCTTTAAGTGTAGCATGTCCAACAGCTCTGGGCTTGACATGGCCTTGTATGTTAAACAGAGATCGTTTCTGAGTAGACGATATGCGACAGAGTATAGCTGGAGTTTTTTAAGGTAGTCAGCGTAGGGCATCTGCTTTAGGCCTGTGTTTCTTTTAGTGAGGTCTTTCTGCAGCCTTTCCAGTTGTTGCAGATGTCTTGAGAGGTACATACCAAATGGGGCATTGTATTCTATAATGGGTCTAATGAGGGATGAGTACAGTGGGACAATGACCTCCTTTGTTCAGGATGAAAAGCCCTTAGTGATGAGGTTTGCCACATAAAAGGATTTTCTGACTGTTGTGGCGATGTGGTTACTGAAGGTGAGACCACTGTCCACCTGTGTCCCTAAGTCTCTTATCACAATTTCAGTGTTTAGTGTACTGCCACCTATATGGTAATTCACGGATACATGTTTTTTCCCAAAGGGGATAACTATACATTTCTTGGCATTGAGCTTGAGCCCATGGCTCTGGCACCAAGCATCTATTTCTGTAAGGCCGTTTTGTAGAGTATCCACAGCATTTGGGGTTTCAATAATGGCTCCCAGTTTGCAGCCATCTGTGAACTTTGTTAGCCAGAGTCCCTTAGTGTTGGCCTGTACTTCAGAGAAGTAGATGCCAAACAAGAGTGGTCCCAGGAATGAACCCTGAGGTACTGCACTTGTCACTTTTCTGGAGCTGGATTTGGAGTTGGCTACTTTTACAGTGTGGGTTCTATCAGTAAGCCAGTTAGCAACCCATTGGATGATGTAGGGACTAATGCCCAGCTTAGTAAGTTTATCTATGATTCCAGAGTGGGGGATGGTGTCAAAGGCCTTGGCAAGGACTAGATAGGCTGTGTGGACCACCTTACTCTTGTTCATGGCTCTGGAGACTGATTCAAAGAAGTCAATCAGGTTCAGGAGACAAGATCTGCCCTTCACGAACCCAAACTGGGTGGGGTCCTGTGTTTGAAGGTTGCCAATGTCTTTGTTTATAAGTTCCATGATAATACGTTCCATGGCCTTGCAGATAAGGCTCGTCAGACTGATGGGATGGTAGTTTCCGGGATCTAAGGTGGATCCCCCCTTGTGGAATGGGTTAACTGTAGCTCTGCGCCACTCAGTAGGCACGGAACCTGAGGTGAGGCTATGATTAAACATGACACTTAGGTGAGGTGCCAGTTCATATTGTAGTTCATGTAGTACACAGCCCGGGATGTCATCTGGTCCCATGGATGCTGTATTCTTAGCTTTGGAGAGTGCATTTGTTACCTGTGTGGCTGTTATTACCGGAATTTGGCAATCTTCTGGTATTGAGATGGGCCATTTAGGGGGTGAGAGGGCAGTGAAGTTGGCACTGAATCGATCTGCCAGGATATTGGCAATATCCTTGGGATCAGTATATTTAATGCCATTCTGTTGTAGCTCAGAGCAGATCTGAGCATTGACATTTAGATTCTTTACATAGTTATAGAATGCCTTGTGGTTGTCTTTGGAATCTTTGGCAATTTTATTTTCGTAACTAGCTTTGGAGGATTTTATGAGGGATCTCAGTTTCTTACTGAGGCTGGTAAGGGAGTTTTTTGCATCCTGGGATTTTCCTCTTTTCTGCAACAGTTTCATCCTTTTGTTGTAAAGTTTGTTTATAGCAGGGAACCACCAGATTGTCTTCCTTTTTTGGATGAGAGCATCTTGGTTCTATATGGGATGGCACGATTCATGCATGAGTGGATGTGCTCATACAGTGCCTTAGTGTAGGATTCAGCAGCTGAACTTTCAGTTCCTGTCTGCATGGGTGTCATGAAGTTTGCCAGTTCTGACTTCAGTAGCATGAAGTTGGCTTTGGAGAAGTTTTTTATGAAGGTTTCCTTACTGGGGGGGTGGGGGTGGGATGTGGATGTTAAGGGTGATTAGCTTATGGCCAGACGTGACTAACTAGGGGGTGACCATAGGTGTGGAGCATCGCTTACCCATGTTGGTAATGACCAGGTCTAGTATATTGGAGCCCCTGGTGGGACTATGGATTAGTTGATCCAGGGCATTGGAATTTATGAATTCCAAAAACCGTTGGGCAAAGGTGTTGGTACACGAGTAGTTTTCCCAGTTAATGGCAGGGTAGTTAAAATCACCCAGTATTAGGGTGTTTGATTCTATCTTAATATGTTTCAGTATGTTTAGAAAGGTGTAGTGAGAATCTTGGGGCATGGTGGGGGATCTGTAGCAAGCTACAATTTGGAGTGCAGTCTTACCTAGTGTTAGTTGGACCTGAAGAATTTCCGATGCATTGTGTTGGGCAACTAGCCTGGTGGTGTGAATATCCTTGGTGAATATTGACAGTTCTCCACCTTTAGTGTTTCGGTCCTGGTTTGGTGGCCAAAAAGTGTGGTAAGAGTTGTAGCCTGGTATTGCAGGGGTGCTCTCTGGAGCCTTGAACCAGGTCTCAGTTACTGCACAGATATTGATGTTCTCCATTTTTAGGAGTGCCTCGAGAGAGTGCATTTTGAGGTTTAGACTTCTAGCATTGAGTAGCATTACCTTCAAATTTTGCATGCTTGTACCTGTTACAGTGGTAGTTTTGTCCTTTGAACTTTGCCTAAAAAGGCACTATAGGGGTGGCAAGAGCCTTAGCCAGTAACCTGAATCCCAGGAGCGACAGGTGCAGACCATCTCTGGCAAAGCATTGTGGTCTGTCGATCATGTCGTCCCAGGCAGACAGATACTGGATCCCCTTTGAATGACACCAGAAGTTTAGCCAATTGTTGAAGTCAATCATTTGGCCTTATATTGTGGTATCATTCTGGGTGAAGGCAGGATGCTACTCAGGGCTAGAGTCATACCTGCCTGGGCCACATGATCCGAGAGCTCTTCCATGTCTCTTTTCATGTAGTCCAGGGAGGTACGTCTCAAGTCATTCACTACAACATGGACAATGACAGAGTCATATTTGTACTTGTTGTGGAGTGAATTGAGTGCATGCATTATGTGGCAGATCCTGGCACCCGACAGGCAGCTGACTGTAATTTTCTCCTTGTTCAACCTGGTGAGTGGGACATCAGTGTGCTGGACTATAGAGTCACCTATGACTAAAGTGTTAGGTATGTTGTCTTGCCTTAGGGGCTGTTGCTGAGTGGTACACTGGTGCTGTGAGCTATGTGACACTTTGGTTGTGATTGGTGTTTGTTTGCATTTCAGCTTCAGAGGTCCTTGTTGCTTGGGCAGGTTACAGTTAAGGGCCTCTGCATATGTGGATTCAGTTTTGCTATATGTGGGTGTTGGTGGTGTGGGTTTAGAAGGGCTTTGAGTTGCTTGAGGTGTAGTGTGGGTGTTAACCTTTTCCTCTTGACTGTCTAGCACAGTCTTGGGTGGAGAGAGCTTTGCTTCCATTTTGGCTATGTAAGTGCATCTCTCACAGGTTGTAGTGTTGAGTGGTAGGAGGAGAGGGTTGTCTGTGTACATGAGGCAATTGCTGCATTGCCCCAGTATGCCCAGATTCACCAGGTGGATAGGAGAAGTCACTGGAAGCTGACCCTTGGACATGCCTGCTTTGGTGCTTTTTTTTTTGTAAAGTACAGGAGCTGTTTTCCCTTACCTTAGCAATTATAGGCTGTTTAGCGCCTATGATTAATTTCTCCTTATTAACAAGGAGAGTTGAATGCTTGTATCTGTTTAAGGCTTCCTAGTGCTTTCCAGCAGGTATTAGAGCAAGTGCTAGTCACAGGGATGCTTAAAGGTAAGATGAAAAAAAAATGCACACCGCAGTGTGTACTAGAGAAGTTAGATGTGAAAGTAGGTAACTTAAGTTTTACCTGTTTAAAAAGTTAAGGTTTAGTGGAGAGTCACTATTTTTAAAACAGCAAGATGGATTGAAAGGGGTGGTCACTTTTGTATTCTGGTACTATGGAATACAGTAGGATAGCCAATAAATTTAAATAGTTGAAGGGGAGGGATTTCAAAAATGATGTTTTTGTGATTACTCATAAGCCAGTGAAAGCAGAGAGGAAATGAGATATATGGTCAGATTAACATAAGATGCAGGCAACTAGAAAGACAGTGATATTTAACAAGACAACTGTAACTGGGTGGGAGGGTTTCTGCCTGACTCAGAAGAGACAGAGCTGTGGTCTCTTTTGAGGTTTTAATATGCAGTTAAAGCAGAATGCAAGTAAAACACAAGGTAAAGAAAACAAACCACAGTATTCAAAATATAAAAAGGCAATAAAGTAATACAAAATACAACAAATAAAAGCAAACTAACCTTTCCTTCACAGCAAAGTGTAGCAGAGTCTGGATGAGCCTTTCTGGTAAATGGCTCGTGGTGTGGATGGGAGGAGAAATGACGTAGGGATTATCCTGAAGGAACAGTATGCTAAGAGTGTTTTTGAGGTGAAAAGAGTGTCGGATAGAGTGATGTTTATGAAGCTGCAAATTAATAGTGTAATGATGACTGTTGTTAGTGCCTATGCTCCACAAGTTGGGTGTGCGATGGATGAGAAAGAAAAATTTTGGAGTGAGTTGGATGAAGTGGTGATGACTGTACCCAAGGGTGAGAGAGTGGTGATTGGAGCAGATTTCAATGGGCATGCTGGTGAAGGGAACAGAGGGGATGAGGAATTGATGGGTAGGTATGGTGTTAAGCAAAGGAATGCAGAAAGTCAGATGGTAGCAGATTTTGCGAAAAGAATGGACATGGCTGTGGTGAATACGTATTTTAACAAGAGGGAGGAGCATAGGGTGACATACAAGAGTGGAGGGAGATGCACACAGGTGGAATATATCTTATGTAGAAAGGCCAGTCTGAAGGAGATTGGAGACTGTAAAGTGGTGGCAGGGGAAAGTGTAGTTAGGCAGCATAGAATGGTGGTTTGTAGGATGACATTGGTGATCAAGAAGAGGAGGAGGAGTGTGAGGGCAGCACCAAGGATCAAATGGTGGAAATTGAAAAAGGGTAATTGTGAGGTGGAGTTCAGGGAAGAGTTAAGACAGGCACTGGGTGGCAGTGAAGAGTTACCAAATAGCTGGGTAACTACAGCAGAGCTAGTAAGGGAGATGGCTAGAAAGGTGCTTGGTGCGACATCTGGAAAGAGGAAGGAGGACAAGGAGACCTGGTGCTGGAATGAGGAAGTACAGGAGAGTATACAGAGAAAGAGGTTGGCAAAGAATATGTGGAATTGTCAGAGAGATGAAGAAAGTTGACAAGAGTATAAGGAGATGAGGTGCATGGCAAAGAGAGAGGTGGCGAAGGCTAAGGATAAGGCATATGAAAGGTTGGACACTAAGGAGGGAGAAAAAGACCTTTACCAATTGGCTAGACAGAGAGACCGAGCTAGTAAAGATGTGCAGCAGGTAAGGGTGATAAAGGATAATGAGGGAAATGTACTCATAAGCGAGGAGGGTGTGTTGAACAGATGGAAAGAGTACTTTGAGGGGCTGATGAATGAAGTGAATGAGAGGGAGAGAATTGGACAGTATGCAGATAGTGAATCATGAAGTGAAGTGGATTAGCAAGGAGGAAGTAAGGATAGCTATGAAGAGGATGAAGAATGGAAAGGCTGTTGGTCCAGATGACATACTTGTGGAAGCATGGAGGTGTTTAGGTGAAATGGCAGTGGAGATTTTAACTAGATTGTTTAATGAAATCTTGGAAAGTGAGAGGATGCCTGAGGAATGGAGAAAAAGTGTTTTGGTACCAATTTTTAAGAATAAGGGTGATGTGCAGAGCTGTAGTAACTACAGAGGGATTAAATTTATCAGTCACAACATGAAGTTATGGGAAAGAGTAGTGGAAGCTAGGTTAAGAAGGGAGGTGATGATTAGTGATCAGCAGTATGGCTTCATGCCAGGAAAGAGCACTAGAGATGCGATGTTTGCTCCGAGAGTGTTGATGGAGAAGTACAGACAAAGTCAGAAGGATTTGCATTGTGTCTTTGTGGTCTTAGAGAAAGCATATGACAGGGTGCCTAGAGAGGAATTGTGGTATTGTATGAGGACGTCGGGAGTGTCAGAGAAGTATGTAAGAGTGGTACAGGATATGTACGAGAGTAGTGTGACAGCAGTGAGATCTGCGGTGGGAGTGATGGATGCATTTAAGGTGGAGGTGGGATTACATCAAGGATCAGCTCTGAACCCTTTCTTATTTGCAATGGTGATGGATAGGTTGACAGATGAGATCAGACAGGCGTCCCTGTGGACTATGATGCTTGCAGATGACATTGTGATCTGTAATGAGAGTAGGGAACAGGTGGATGAGACCCTGGAGAGGTGGAGATATGCTCTAGAGAGAAGGGGAATGAAGGTCAGCAGGACTAAGACAGAATATCAGAATATATGTGTGTGAATGAGAGGGAGGATAGAGGAATGGTGAGGATGCAGGGAGTAGAGGTGGTTTAGGTGGATGAGTTTAAATACATGGAATCAACAGTTCAGAGTAATGGTGACTGTGGAAGAGAGGTGAAGAAGAGAGTACAGGCAGGATGGAGAGGGTGGAGAAGAGTGTCAGGAATGATTTGTGACAGACGAGTACCAGTAAGAGTGAAAGGGAAGATCTACAAGAGAGTAGTGAGACCAGCTATGTTATATAGGTTGGAGACAGAGGCATTGACAAAAAGGCAGGAGTCAGAGCTGGACGCGACATCGTTAAAGATGTTACGATTTGCACTGAGTGTGACGAGGGTTGACAGGAGTAGGGTTAAGTATATTAGAGGGTCAGCCCAGGTTGGAAGGTTTGGAGACAAAGCCAGAGAGGCAAAATTACATTGGTCTGGACATGTGCTGAGGAGGGATGCAGAGTATGTTGGGAAAAAAGATGCTAAGGATAAAGCTGCCAGGTAACAGGAAAAGAGAAAGGCCTAAGATAAGGTTTATGGATGTGGTGAGGAGGACATGCAGGTGGTTGGTCTGACAGAGCAAAATGCAGAGGACAGGAAGAAATGGAAACAGATGATTCACTGTGGCGACCCCTAACAGAAGCAGCTGAAAGAAAAAGAATATATATATATATATATATATATATATATATATATATATATATATATATATATTTCTTTACACACAAACACACACACACACACACACACACACACACACATATATATATATATATATATATATATATATATAAACAATTTTATACATACATAGAATTATATTTAATAAATGAATATCATCAACAATATGAACAGCACACTGTGACATTTTAATGTATTTAACTAATATTAGGCTATATACAATATTTGCAACAAAGTAAAGGTTTTACGTTCTGACATACAAGAACCTTCAAATCATCAGATTAGTATTACTTTGACTTTTGTTTGATGCCATAGTTGTATGCATGTGTGTGTGTGTGTGTGTGTGTGTGTGTGTGTGTGTGTGTGTGTGTGTGTGTGTGAATTACTAAAACTCGAACACACCAAACGCTAACAAGCAAAAAAATCAAAAATGCCGAAGTTGACACACAACTATGCATGTGCAGAGAAACAGCCTTGGTGCATACAAAATATAAAGACAAAAAAAGAAAAAAAAAAACAAACAAACATTTTTGCAGTGGTCAAGCATTCCTGAACCCCCACACTCCCTGCTAATCAGCACCATAGCTAGGATGAGGCAATAGGGGCAACTGCTACAAGTGCAAATTGTTAGTGGGGATGCAATTGGTTGATCCCAGTCTCTAATGTAATACTGTCTTTTAAAAGTCAGTATTGTATTTGCAGTCAAATCTGAGTGCTGTAGCACTCCATTTGTGGTCTAAACTGTAGCAACTGCCTGCTACATGGTAGCAATTTGCTAAAGTTTCAAAGTAAAAAAAAAACTCTCCTTTCTTTAACTAAAACTTGAGTCCTGTAGCACTCCATGCAGGCTATAAACTCCAGCAACTGCTTGATACATTTGTATTAAGCCATTTGTTGCGGGTTAAAATGGAAGAGATTTGTGTTTTTTTTGTTTTCTAAACTAAAACCCGAGTACTGTAGTGCTCCATGAAGGCAGAGAATAAACTCTAACAACTGTTTGCTGCAGTTTACAAGAAGAAATTATTTTTTTAATAAAATGTACAAGGGGCAGGCCACAGAAATGGGATCTGAATGGCTGTGGCAAAGAGTCATGTGTATTGTGTATCTGGCTGAGGGGGTGAGCCACTAGTTTTTGGGACTTGCACAGGACATTGGTTGAGCTTCTGCTATTAATTATGTCTATTGACTCTGAGATTGTACAAACATGGTAGACTAAGGCCATAATCCCCAGCCCAGGGAATAATGTGGTCTTGGACACCTGTCAACCAGCTTTTTGGTTATCATAAACAACTGACTAATCAGCTCTCAATCAAACACATACACACACACACACACACACACACACACACACACACACACACACACACACACACTCAATTTTTTGCAAGAAACGTATATACACACACACACACACACACACACACACACACACACACATATATATATATATATATATATATATAAATTGAAAAAAAATGAAATAGCTATGTGTTTGTGTAACCCTTCCCTTCATATTTTGTAAGTTTAGCAATACAGAAGTTAATCAGCATAAAAAGGTGCTATTGAAGTGAATAAAATTATCTTCTAAATTTGTTGGAAAGATGTGCAATATTGCCTTTTTCTAAGTTAGATCAGAGTTTAGTATACTAGTATTTTAAGTCTGCCTTCTGAAGTGTTCCATAATTACTTGTTTTTGAGTACAACCCATATTACGAATGGAGAGCAGTTGCCATTCTATTGCAAAAATATGTGGTGTCAATGGACTCAGTAAATTATATACCCACAAGCCTAACCAGCCTTATTTCTAAGGTTATGGAAAGGATTGTTATGGAGTTAAAAGCTAAGGACACAAATAACCTATAAACTCTTGACCCAAGTTAGTTCAGTTTTGTCAAAGTCAGATCCTGCCTACTTAACCTGGTTCATTTCTTCGAGAAGGTTACTGAGGCAGTGGATTATGGCAAATCAGTACACATTCAATATCAAGTCCTTGCAAAGATGTTCAACACCATCCCACTCTTGGCTATCATAGATAAACTATCCCAGCTATATGTTAATCCCTGTATAATTCACTGAATAGCAAAGTAGTTCACAAATAGAATACAGGAAATTAAGATGAGCTGTTCCACCTCTTCCAAATGACCTGTCACTAGCAGTGCACCCCAAGGTTCAGTCTTCAGGCAACTACTGTTTGACATTTACTTCTTAGAAGTCAAAGCTATGGTTAAGGATTCATAGCTGACCAGCTCTTCAGATGACTGCAAATGTGGTGCCATCATAAACTCCCCAGAGGACACCAATATCCTCCAAGAGGGTGTTCCCAAAAAAAATAGCTGGTGTCAAAACCAAGGACTAAAACTAAATGTCAAGAAATCTATAACAGTATTCTTTAGCTAGCAAGATATCCTTTGTAACCATCACATTGACCACACACCCCTGAAAATGAACCTTTAGTGAGGGACCTGGGATCTTATGTAGACAAGAAACTGTCTTTTTGATCATCATTGTATTAAAGTCTTTTTCATTGCACAGCTTATTATGAAGGCTAGAGCATTCAGGTCAAAGGATGTAATCATTCCACAATATCCCCTTCAGTATGCATGTTTCCAAACATTTGACATAACTTGAATGCTCACAATGATTTCTGACTATGAAAATCAAAAGTCTAAATAATATAAAGTATGAAGGCCATCTCCAAGCATTGTTCCTCTTCTCGGTATCATACAGCCTACTGAGGGGCAATCCCTACCTCGCATGCAGTGCCTCAAAGGACCCCATCCTGTCAGACTTACTAAATATTCAAAAGTCCAGTGGGGATATAAACAATGGCTCTGGAGATCTCAATTTCTTTAAAAAAATAAATAGAATGTGCTTGAGGGATACATATGTGTCACACAAATACAATGTCTTTGGAATCATCTTCCTCTCCACATAAAACAAAGTACTTCCCTTAAAAAAATCAAACATAATCTGGATGAATGGATAGGCAACAGAAAAAAAATGATCCCTGGTTTCACACCCTTGTGACTCATAGATAAGTATAACATGTAAATGCTCTGCTCATCTCTAAGTTATTCAGACTTTAAATATTAGGGTTAACAACTTCATTGGAATGCATGTCTGGGTTTCAAAAGATCTTCATGAATCAATAGACTAGTAAATACCTGTAAACCTATGAAATATTACAATTGTTAATGCAGTAGCCAGCTGTACTATAACGTGATCTCAATAATGAAGAGAGTGTACCTAGTCCAAATGCAAAGCTGACTAATTATTTTGATCCAAACCCATTGCTTTGTTTTGTTATTCCTCCAGGTGTTCAGGTATAACTCGATAGACAGGGAATAAACCATCTTAAAATATGATATTTTTACAAAAATGTGTGTACTATGAGTATGTATTGGTAAATGTAATAAATTCTAAATAGTTAACACACAAAGTATTGCAAAGTTAAGTGATGACAAAAGCACCTTACCAAGGTCCAGACTTAATCCTACTCCATGGAGCTATTGCAAAGTTGAGTGCTGCCAGCAATGATAGTATACATTCTGACTCACTTTACCCATACATGCAAACATATACATGAAATCAGTATATCCATACACCCAAACATGGGTACAAGTCAGTACAGCCATATATACCCAGACATATGTATGAATCAGTATACCTACATACCCCAAGCTATGTATAAATCAGTATAGCTATATATATATATATATATATATATATATATATATATATATATATATATATTAATCATATACAGGAAATCAGTATATCCATACACCCATACATGGGTATAAGTAAGTGTAGCCACATATACATAAACATATGTGTGTCAGTATAGCCATATATACATAAACAGGTAGACTTGAGTAGACCAAAAAGCCAGTTAATTGAATTACATTTAATCAAGATGACAACACTGAATACTTCCTTTAACGAAAGCTCAGATCCGGGAAAGAAACCACCGGCCATCCCTAAAAGACAAACACATTAAAGCATGTCAAATGCACCCAAATGAAGGGCTTTGATCCTCGCACCGCCCAATTATGGGGGCTGTGTTCCCCACCCCCCAAAATAAATATACCAAGTATGAGATCACACTAGAGTGGGGAAAAGGGCAAATTTCTCAATGTTGGCCAAGTGGTTACTTTCCTGAATTAAATTTCCAGTGATGTGAACTTTCATTAAAGTAAGTATTTAGTGTTGTCGTCTTGATTAAATATAATTCCATTAAATGGCTTTTTGGTCTACTCGAGAAGACCCACCTAAACATATGTGTGAGTAAGTGTAGATATATATATAACCAAATATATGTATGAATCGGGTCTATATTAGAACACTGAACGTTCAAAATTTCGAGTGTTCTAATATCGACCCATTTTCAGTGAACGCTGAAAATATTGAAGAAACAGAAAACCAAATTTTTTTCCTAGGGAAATAATTTGGTTGTCCGTTTCGGTTGCCTCGGTATTTTCAGATCTGTGGTGGAAAGTTACGGGTCGGGTTCAGGTAAGTGTGCAATTGTGTGGACATGAGGGTTAGGGTGGGGTAGGTGATTTAGGGTTAGAGCGCAGGTGAGGTGACTGTACGATAGTGACGGACCTTAGGGTTAGGGTTTGGGTTAAGGTAAGTGGATAGTTAGTGGTGTATGTATAGTTTAGTGTAGGATTAGGTGTAAGAGTTTAGGTGTATGTGTGTGGATTGCTGTTTGTTTGGTGTGCTTGTGTTGTGTGTATGTGTTTTGGAACAGAAAATTTTTTCCCTAGGAAAAAATTTGCTGTTGTGTATGTTCAATGTTTTAAATTTTCGATTCATAGGGTTCGATATTAGAACACTCAAAATTTTGAACGTTCGGTGTTCTAATATAGACCCTATGAATCAGTACACCCATACACTTTTAAAAATCAGTATACCCATACACCGCAACATATGTGTGAATCAGTATACTCATACACCCCAACATATCTATGAATCAGGATACCTGTACACCCCTATGAATCACTATTTATTTATTTATTTATATATTTAACATTTTTTGACCAGGAAAGTCCGACTAGGTTCCACAGAGCCTGTTGTGCGATCATAGAGTTGGTATATATAATTAGCAGGTGGTGTGGGTGTTGCAGCCCACCACGAGTGGTGCATGGAGGCTTGTCCCCTGCATTAAAATTTTTTTCAGTATTTTGAAATTCAGTCTTTTGGTTTTTCTTTCATGCTTCTGAAGTAGACCCACTTAAACACATGCGTGAGTCAATATAGCCATATATGCCCAAACATATATGTGTGGCAATATAGCCTTATATACCCAAACATCTGTATGAATCAGACAAGCACCCCACCATATGTATGAATCAGTATATCCATGCACCCAAACATAAATATGAAATCAGTATACCCATGCACCCAAAGGTGGGTACAAGTCAGTATAGCAATATATACCCAAAAATATGTATGAATCCATATAGCCATATATACCAAAACATATGTGTGAGTCAGTATAGCCTTATATGCCTAAACATATATGTGTGTCAATATAGCCATATATACCCAAACATCTGTATGAAACAGTATACCCATACACCCCACACATATGTGAATCAATATACCCATACACCCCAAGGTATGTATAAGTATACACATACACCCAAACATGGGTACAAATCAGTATAGCCATATATACCCAAATATATGGGTGAGTCAGTATAACCATACATACCCAAACATATATGTGAGTCAGTATAGCCATACATATCCAAAGATATGTATGAATCAATATACCCATGCACCCAAACATAAATATAAAATCAGTACACCTATGCACCCTAACATGGGTACAAGTTAGTATAGCCATACATACCCAAATATATGTGAAAGTCAGTATAGCCATATATACACCCAAAATATGCTTGAGTCAGTATACCCATATATACCTAAAAATATGTGTCACTCAATGCAAACATATATAACCAAATACATGCATGAATCACTATACACGTACACTCCTATAAATCAGTATACCCATACACCCCAACAAATGCATGAATCAGTACACCCATAAACCCCTATAAATCATTATACCCATACACCCCAACATATGTATGAATCAGTGGGTCTACTTGATATGATTGAAATGCCAGTGGACTGATTTTTATGACACTAAGACCACAAAAGCAAAGTTTCATATGAGTGAAACTTCACTATACTGAAATTCAGAATACTGAACATTTCAAATGCCGACTTTGCCACCTGAGCGGAACAGGAAATCCACTCATTTCTGCACTGTAGTGCAATCTCAAAGTTGTATATTTAATTTGCAGGCAGGTTGGGGGTGCAGCTCCCCCATGAGGGGTGCAAAGGGGTGCAGCCCTCTGCAAAAACATAAATGTAGAAAATAAGTAATTGTATTTATGGAATTTAGGAATCTGCAATGGATATACCATCATGAATATTCAGTGGGATTTTCTTTGGCTATGCAGGTATTGGTTGGTGGGCGAGGTGTAGATGAGGCTAGGTATGTAGTTTGGTGTTTTAAAAAGATAGTGTACTGTTGCTATGGTATGAGTTGTTAATTTTTTGTAATTGTGTTAACTGGGACATAAGTCGGAATGTTATTCTTTCAGTTTTGTGTACGTCGGGCATTTAACATGTCAAGAGACAAATCAACATACTGTGCTTTGGAATTTGTTCAATCCATAGGCAAAGTCCTTAAAATGTGAATCGGTATATAAGACATTATGTGTTATTTCATGGGAAGAGGACTCTTTACTTTATGTATTGTACACTTGGAATGGTGAATGACACTATTTTCTTTAGCTAGATTAATATGGTTACACCGGTGATAGGAAGAGGTCACACATCTGCTTGATTTATGTTGGTATTTTGAGTGTCAGGTTTTTGAATTTTGTTCCTTTGAAAGTCAGCAATTTCACTTGTCAGGATTATGAAGTTTCGGTTTTATAAAAGATGGTCTACGGGTATTTCAACCTTGTAAAGTAGACCCATGAATCAGTATATCCATATACCTCAGCATATGTATGAATCAGTATACCCATACACTGAAACATATATATTAATTTAGTATACCCATGCAACCAGACATGGGTACAGGTCAGTATAGCCATATATAGCCAAACATATGTAACAATCAGTATACCCATACATCCCAATATATGTATGAATCAGTATACCCATACACCGAAATATGGGTACAAGCCAGTATAGCCATATATACCCAGACCTATGTGTGAGTTAGTATAGCCATATATATACCCACACACACACACACACACACACATATATATATATATACATATATATATATATATATAAATGTATATATATATATATATATATATATATATATATATATATATATATATATGAATCAGCATACTCATATACCCCAATCTATGTATGTAACATTATACTCATATACCCACATACACACACACACACACACACACACACACACACACACACACACACACACACACACACACATATATATAGTAAATCAGCATATCCATACATCCAAACATAGGTATGAGTAAGTATAGCCATATATAGCCAAACATATGTATGATTAAGTATAGCCATATATATCTAACAATATGTGTGAGTCAGTATAGACACATATAACAAAATATATGTATGAATCAGTATACCCATACACCCCTATAAATCACTACATCCCTATAAATTGGTATACCTGTACACCGCCAACATATGTATGAATCAGTATTACCATACACCTCAACATATGTATGAATCAGTATACCCATGAGCTTTTGAGTTGCCCGTCCCCTACTATAAATTTTATTTTGGATACTCCTCCCAGTCCCATCTCATCAGCTTATTCTACTGAGTAGAAAGAGATCATCAGGGAAGGCCCACTGCCTTAGTTTCTCAGCCATAAATTATCGTGTTTCATCCCTTCTCACTTAACCTTAAAAAAAAATTGCACTTTATTCATCTGCTTTTACTGTATTTGTGTTTCTTCCTACTTATTACTTTATTTTGATTTTGCTGCCCGTTCTTAAAAGTACTCAATTGCATTTGTTCTGCTGCATTTCTTACTATTTATTACTGCTTGTTAGTAGCCTAATTAAATTGCATCTGTTATTCTAAGCCTTTTGGTTTAAGCACTTGGTTTTCAGGACAGTTGTTTTACATTAAGAAGGTTTGTGGTCTGCACTCTTGTGACAGGACAGGTAGCTTACATCCTTCTAAGTTGGAGTTGCTGGTTAAAGGTTTAGTGTCTATTCTAAAAGTGTCTTAGTTCTGGTTTAAGCACTTGGGCTTCAGGCCAGTTATTTTACATTAAGGTTTGTGGTCTACACTCTTGTGGGAGGAGAGGGTAGATTATGCCCTTCTGAGCTGGGAATTGCTGGTTAAAGGTTTATTGTGCCTGCTTATTTGAAGTGTTTATTACTGAAATTTGTGCACATTGTTTGCTGTATAGATTAGATAAAGACCTGCTGAATCTAGCTTTGTTTGTATAACTTAAGCACTAATCCAGGCTGTCTTTTTTTCTGTAGAAGGTTCCCCTGCACCCTAGTGACAGGAGTGTGCAGTTAGAACTTGTCTGATTGAATACTGCTGGAAGAAGGATCAGTTTTTAACTTTTTTATTGGTTAATTTGTTTAAATCAGTTTTCTCGTTTGCTACTGTTATATTTTAAAAAAAGTTCTAGCTTGTTTTGCTTGTTTTCCCACCTTTCCTGTTATTAGAGTAGTCCAGATACAGATTTGCTGTATTTGTGACTACCTTTCTGTGTTAGAGGGAAGCCTTTCAGTGGGAGTAGTAAGCACTAGGTAACCTATCTACCACTAGAGGAGTGCTTTGCAGCTCTGAAATAGTACCTTATTGGCCATTTTGGGCTGCTTTCTATCCCTTTTAATTTTCTGACTTAAAAACCTGTGTTTGAAGGGTTGCGCTTGTTTTAGCTCAGCGGATCCCATTTTGGCATCCTGCAGACTACAAGGGCAGCAGAAAGGAAAAAGAAAAACTTTAAGTGATTCTAAGTATCTCTGTTTGCCTGTTTTTACTTAAAATTTCTTAAAATCCTTTATTGCACTTTACTTTAGCCATTTTCTAAGTTATTGCCTTTATTTTAACTGCATTTATTGTTTGTGGCTGCACACTCAAGTGTGCTAGTGTGTATTGTGTTTAAAGGTTGATTTACTGTTGATTTACTGTAGTTCTACTGCTTTTGCTGAAAATAAAAACAACCCCCCCCCCAAAAAAAAAAAAACAATCTGCTCATTTCTCCCACTTTTTCTGTAAACTAGAATAGTCTGGATTCAGATTTGCTGAATTCAGGACTGTAATGGAGTTTCTGAGTTTCCCAGACCTTAGAGTGATAGAGGGAAGCCTTTCTGCTTATCAGTGGGAGTGGTAAGCATTGAGTTCTGAAATAATACTTTATTGGCCATTTTGGGCTGCTTTCTATCCCTGTTAACTTTCTGACTTAAAAACCCATGTTTGCATGGGTTTCCACAACACTCAGCGCCACTAAGCTAGGGTAAACTATTATTGGTGCCAGAAAGTGTACTTTTCAAATTTTCCCTCAAATCTTGCCAGTTTCAGCTTTTTGCTCTGAAACTAGACTATTTAAGTCCAGCACTTGCTCAGAACTTCTTGTAGCATTTACTGTAGCATATACAATGCTACCAGCACTAAACTCTCCATAAAGGGAAAAAAAGAAAAAAAACAGCTTCAGTACTTAATAAATTGAGCACCTATCCAGGCATGTCTAAAGGTCAGTTCCCAGTGCTTTCTCCTGTTAACCTTGTGAACTTGGGCATCCTGAGGCAATGTAGCAACTGCCTCATGTACACAGACAACCCTCTCCTCTTACCTCCCAACACTCTGTCTTGTGAGAGATGCACATATATTGCCAAATTGGAAGCCAAGCACTCTCCAGCTAAGACTGGACTAGCCAGTCAAGAGGAGAAGATCAACACCTGCACCACACCACATGGAACACATAGCCCTCCAGAACATACACAACCACAGCTCGCACATAGTAACACAAAACACACACACACTTTTTGCAGAGGCTCTCAATAAAAATCTACCCAAACAACAGAGACATCCGAGGCAGAAACGCAGGCAACCATCACATCCCAGCACAAACCATGAGGCACATAGCCCACACAAACAGTGGGCCACTCAACCAAATCCGCTAAAGCAAAACAGCTTACCCAATACACTAGTCATAGGTGACTCAGTAGTAAGGTACACAGATGTCCCACTCACTAGGTTGAATAAGGAGAAAGTTATGGTCAGCTATCTGTCGGGTGCCAGGATCCACCACATAATGCATGCACTTAGGACACTCCACAACAGGTACAAATATGACTCTGTCATTGTCCATGTTGGTGTGAATGACCTCCCTGAACTACATGAAGAGAGACATGTAGGAGCTTTTGGATCTTGTAGCCCAGGCAGGTATGACCCTAGCCCTGAGTAGCATCCTACCATCACCCAAAATGATACCACAGTATAAGCAGAAAATTATTGACTTCAACAATTGGCTAAGATTCTGGTGTCATTCTAAGGGGATCCAGTATCTGTCTGCCTGGGATGATATGATCGGCAGACCTTGATGCTTTGCCAGAGATGGCCTGCACCTATCACCCCTGGGATTCTGGATACTGGCCAAAGCTCTTGCCACCCGTGTAGTGCCTTTTTTAGGCAATGTCCTGAAGACAAAATTACCACTGTAACAGATACAAGCAAACGTAATCTGTGAGTTATGTTACTCAATACTAGAAGTCTAAATCACAAAATGTACTCACTCAAGGCACTCCTTAAAATGAAGAACATCGACATCTGTGCAGTAACAGAGACCTGGTTCAAGGCTCCAGAGAGCACCCCTGCACTACCAGGCTATACCTCATACCACACTTTTTTGTCCCAAAACCTGGACCGAAACCCTAAAAGCAGTGGTCTCTCCGTATTCATAAAGGATATGCACACCTCCAGACTAGTAGCCCAACATAACGTATCAGAGATACTTCAGGTACAACTAACAACAACTAGCACTGGGTAAGACTACAATCCATGCTGTAACCTGCTATAGATCTCCCACCATGTCCCCAGACTCCCACTATACATTCCTAAACACCATGGAAAATATTAAGGTACAACCCAGTACCTTTATACTGGGGGACTTTAGCTACCCCTACATTAACTGGGGAAATTACTCATGTACCAACACACTAGCTCAACGTTTTCTGGAATTCATAAATTCCAATGCCTTGAACCAACTCATTCTTACCCCCACCAGGGGTAACAACATCCTTTACCTGGTCATTACTAACATGGGAGACTGTTGCTCTACACCAGTAATCAACTCCTCACTGGTCAGATCTGACCACAAGCACGTCACCATGGATATCCACATCCCACCCTCACCCCTGTAAAGGAAACCACCATGAAAAACTTCTCCAAAGCTAACTTTAGGCTTCTAAAAACAGAGGTGGCCAACTTCACGACACCCATGCAAATGGAAATAGGTGCATGACTGCTGAGTCATACACCAATGCACTGTATGAACACATACACAAGTGCATGGAACGGGCCATACCAAACAAAACCAAGATGTTCTCCTCCAAAAAAAGGAAGCCAATCTGGTGGTACCCTACCATAAACAAACTATACAACAGAAGGAAGAAACTGATGCAGGGAAATGTGAATTTCCAGGACAGGAAAAACTTCCTTGTTAGCCTCAGCAAAAAACTGAGATCCCTCATCAAATCCTCTAAAGCTAGCTATGAAAACAAAATTGCAGCTGATACTAAGACATCCACAAGGTATTTTATAGTTAGGTCAAGAACCTACATGGCAATACTCAGATCTGCTCTGAGCTACAGCACAATGGCAACACATATACCAAGCTGACTGATATTACCAATGTACTGGCCCATAGGTTCAGTGTGAACTTTATCCTCCTTTCACCCCCTAAAGGGCCTATCACAATACCAGAGAAATGCCAAGTTCCTAATATCACTGCTGCACAGGTTAAAACCACACTGTCCAAAGTCAAAAATACAGCTTTCATGGGACATGACAATAACCCTGGCTGTGTTCTACATGAATTACAAAGTGAACTGGCACTATACCTGAGTGCCCTGTTCAATCACAGCCTCACTTCAGGCTTTGTTCCTACTGAATGGTGCACCACTACAGTCATCCCACTCCACAAAGGGGGAGCGACTACAGACCCTGAGAACCACCGCCCCATTAGCCTGATTAGTCTATGTAAGGCTATGGAGTGCATCATCATGAACCTTATAAATAGGGATATAGGGAATCTCCAAACTCTGGACCCCATGCAGTTTGGATTTGTGAAAGGTAGATCATGCCTGCTCAACCTGATAGACTTTTTTGAGTCTGTCACCAGACCTGTGGATGAAGGCAAGGTAGTTCACACAGCCTACCTCGATCTTGCCAAGGTTTTCGACACCATTCCTCACTCTAGAATCATAAATAGACTCACTAAACTAGTCATAAACCCCTATGTCACAAGGTGGGTCACAAATTGGATCACTGATAGAATCCACACTATGAAAGTAATGGAGTCCAAATCTGACTACCGACCAGTTACAAGTGGAGTCCCACAAGGATCGGTCCTGGGTCCTCTGCTGTTTGGCATCTACTTCTCTGAAGTTCAAGCCAATATAAAGGGATTTTGGCTGACCAAGTTCACAGATGATTGCAAACTAGGAGCTGTTATTGACTCTCCAACTGGTGTAGATAGTCTTCAAAAAGGCCTCACTGTGACTAATGACTGGTTCCAGAACCATGGCCTTATGCTCAATGCCAAAAAATGCATAGTCATTCCCTTTGGGAAAAACTCGGTACCCATGAACTACCACATTGACGGTAGTCCACTAAGCACTGATGTTATGATAAGAGATCTGGGGACACAGGTTGACAGCAACCTCCCCTTTGACAATCACATTGCCACTGTGGTCAGAAAGTCATTCTATGTGGCACATCTCATTATAAAGGGTTTTACATCCAGGAAGAAAGAGGTCATAGTTCCTCTCTACTCATCCCTCATAAGACCTATTATAGAATACAATGCCCCATTTGGTATGTACCTCACTAGACACCTACAACAACTGGAAAGGCCACAAAAATACCTCAATAAGAGGATCCTGGGCCTTAGACACATGCCCTATACGGACAGACTCAAAAAGCTCCAGCAATACTCTGTCTCATATCGCCTACTTTGAGGCGATCTCTGCTTGACCTACAAGACCATGTCTGACCCAGAGCTGTTAGATATGCTACATCTGAAGAAATCACAATCCCTCCATGCCACACGTTCTAGGGACCTCAACCTCATTACCACAATAAACAGAACATGCTGGAGGGACAAGTTCCTAACCAAGAGACTACCCATGCTCTGGAACAGACTTCCCATTCACATCAAGCAGAGCGCCTCACTAGCTCTCTTCAAGAGAAATCTTGATGAGTGGATGGGCAATAGAAAATTCATCCCGGGGATCACTTCATTGGCCTTGCTTGATAGGGGTACTGGGAACTAACGTTGGGCAGCAAGATGCCAGGTAATCTTTTTGGGCTAGACTTACATAGGCTCCAGGGCCAATAGTCTAGTACACACTTATGAACCATACACCCAAACATATATATGAAATTAGTATATTCATACACCCAAATATGGGTACAAATCAGTATAGCCATATTTACCCATACATATCTAAAAATCTGTATATCCATACATTCCAACATATCTAGGAATCAGTATACCCGTACACCCCAACATATGTATAAATCAGTATATCCATGTACCCAAACATATATATGAAATCAGTATACCCATGCACCCAAACATGGGTACAAGCCAGTAGAGCCATATATACCTAAACACGTGTGAGTCAGTATAGCCATATATGCCCAAACATATCTGTCAATATAGCCATATATATATATATATATATATATATATATATATATATATATATATATATATATATACATATATATATATATATATATATATATATATATATACCCAAACATTTGTAAGAATCAGAATACCCATACACCCCAACATATGTATGAATCAGTATACCCGTACTCCCCAACATATCTATATATATATATATATATATATATATATATATATATATATATATATATATGCAGCAGTATATCCATACACCCAAACATAAATATGAAAGCAGTACACCCATGCACCCAAACATGGGTACAAATTAGTATAGCCGTATATATCCAAATATATGTGTAAGTCAGTAGAGCCATATGTATACCCAAAAATATGTATGAGTCAGTATAGCCATATATACCTAAGAATATGTGTGAGCCAGTATAGACATATATAATCAAATATATGTATGAATCAGTATACCTATACACCCTTATATATCAGTATACTCATACATCCCAACATATGTATGGATCAGTATACCCATGCACCTCTATAAATCAGTATACCCGTATACCCCAACATAAGTATGAATCAGTATACCAATACATTCGGACATGGGTACAAGTCAGTATAGCCATATACACCCAAACATATGTAACAATCAGTATACCCATACACACCACCATATGTATGACTCAGTATTCCTGTACACCCCAACATATATATGAATCAGTATATCCACACACCTAAACATATACAGAAAATCAGTATACCCATACACCAAAATATGGGTACACGTCAGTATAGCCATATATACCCAGACATGTCAGTATAGCCATATATATATATATATATATATATATATATATATATATCCACATATATGTATGAATCAGTATACCCATATACCCCTACCTATGTATGTAACAGCATACTCACATACCCCCACATATAGATGAAATAATGTCAAACATATGTGTTGGTCAGTATAGCCACATACACCCAAACATATACAGTACATCAGCATATCCATACACCTAAAATAGGTATAAGTAAGTAAAGCCACATATACCCAAACATATGTGTGAGTCAGTACAGCCATATATACCTAGCAATATGTGTGAGTCAGTACAGACATATATAACCAAATATGTGTAAGAATTAGTATACCCATACACACCAACATATATATGAAACTGGTATACCCATATGTGCAGACATGGGTACAAGTCAGTATAGCCATATATACCCAAACATTTGTAAAAATCAGTTTACCCATATAACCCAACATATGTGTGAATCAGTATACCCATACACCCTAACATATATATGAATCAGTATATCCATACACTCAAACATATACGTGAAATAAGTATACCAATACCCCCAAACATGCGTACAAGTCAGTATAGCCATATATACCCAAATATATGTGTGAGGCATTATAGACATACATATAAAAACATGCATATGAATCAGTATACCCATACACCCCAATGAATCAGTATACTGATATATCTCAACATATGCAAGATATAGGGGTATAGCCATATACCCCAACATATGTATGAATCAGTATACCCATACACCCCTGTGAATCAATATATGCATATACCTCAACATATGTATGAATCTGTATACCCATATATTGGGTATATGGGTATACAGATATGTATGAAATAGTATACCCATACACCCCATGAATCATTATATCACACCTCTCTTCTTGCTGGGAATACCCCTGTTTTCATCCTACCTGACTCTCACCTCTGCATCCCTCCTCTCCTTTATCCTACTTGTCATCCAACACTTATCTCCACTATTTCTCTGCACCTTTTTCTCTTTTTACTTTCCCATATTTCCTCTCACTTACTTAAGAACTTACAAGGCCTTGTTCTTAATTCTTACCTAATTTTTGCCTTATTAAACTATACCCCTCAAATAATTTTTAATATGTCACATACTGTTATTTTTCATTTCCTAAGAATACTCTGTTATGACGCTTCTCTTAATAAGTTTCTCTTATCCACTTTATGGTTGCCTTGTTGTTTTCATTCTCAAACTATGTATAAGTTACAAACTGTTGACTTTTATTTGAAATCTTTGTATAATTGATAAACTGTTGATTTTTATTGTAAAACTGTATCAGGAGTTTTTTTCCCTGGGCCTCCATTGAAAATGGGCTCATTTTTGGCCCAATGGACTTTCCTGGTAAACAAACTGCAAATAAATATATAAAATAAATATACTTCAACAAATTGGTTCTGATGAAGCATCGCAAATTGATGTTAAAGCGCTAGCCGTTCATTAAATTAATTTTGCTTTTAGCCACCTCGTGTACTATATTTTATTTATTTAAAAGTATATACAGTTTGTGTAGTTGAGGTATCTGCAGTGACATCATTATTTGCTGTTGGTTTCATAATATTTATGAATCAGTATACACATATAGCCCTACATATGTATGGATTAGTATATCCATACACCCCAACATATGTATGAATTAGTATATCCATACACCCAAACATATATATGAAATTAGTATAGCCATGCACCCAGACATGGGTACAAGTCAGTATAGCCATATATACCGAAACATATGTTTGAGTTAGTATAGCCATATATACCAAACCATATGAGTGAGTCACTCTACCCATACATCAAAACATTTTTGAGAACAGTTGCCATAATGGTTAAGGTCTTCGCCTCCAAGGTACAAAGTTCGATCCTGAACTCCGACCAATGCCTCTTTGGAGTTTGCATGTTCTCCCTGTCTATCTGTGGGTTCTTTGCACCTCAAAACACAACATGCTGAGTGTTTCCATCGCAAAATCGCAAATAAATGGAGCTGTTGGCAGCAGTACAGACTCTACATGGTACCCTATAAGGGAAGGCGGTGTATAAACTGTTTTGGGCATCTACTCCGGCGTGCATTACCCTTAGGTGAAGATGGAAGCTAGCCACTCAACATGTAAAATATGGCTCTAGGTGATTCAGTCATGTTTACTAATGTTGCCAAAATAGGCTTTGGTAGTGTTGATAAGTAGGTTGAGGACCAGCCTGCTCCAACCTATACCAGGGACCTTTAATGGCCAGTGTGTGCCCATAAAGCCCAGCCTTGAATCAATAAGCTACTAGCTGACTGACTGGTGTCCAGTCAATCACCTGCCAAACATGAACTAAGAATAGGTTCACTGACAGGACAGAGGTTGGAAGTGTGATGGAACATAGGAGAGGCTGGACATCCTATGTATCCTAGAGACAAAATTACAGGGAAGCAATGCCACTTGGATTGGGATCCAGAGTCTACTCCTCAGGAAGAGGTGGTATCAGAATTGTGGCAAGAGAGAGGCTTCAGAAGTCAGTGAGGGATGTCATCAGAATTAGTGACAGACTCATAGCAATCAGACTCCAGAGTAATAATAGGGCAGTGTTCATAATTTCAGCCTATGCCCCAGCAGGGTTGTGATAGTGAGAAAAAGAGTGCATTCATACAGGACCTACTAGATAAAGCAAGACAACAGGAATTGGTGTTGAAAATGGGTGAATTTTGGGACAGACAAAACAGGATATGAGCAATTGGGTCCACATGAGTGGGGCAACAGGAATAAGGAAAGGGGAGACCATTCTAGACTTCCCTCTGCCATAACCAATACATAGTTCAGAAAGAGAGACAGTCACAAGATCAGCCCACAACATAAACTACTGGTTGCCACAATCAGCTGCAAGCAGTGATCAGAGAAGGCTTTAAGGTCAACAGGGACCAGGCTGAAGACCTGGAAGTGAAAGAGTGCAGGAAAAAGTGGGAGGCAGAAAGGATGGACCAGGCTAGGAAGGATTACTGATTGGCTAACAAAGAAGCTAAGAAAGAAGTTGCAATAACAAAGAGCAAGGCATCGAAGGCACTCTACCAGCTTCTGGAAAGTGACTCAGTAGGTGACACAGAGGAACTATATCAGGTTGCAAAGAAAGACAAAGAAGATAGTTTGGTGAGATAGGGAAGAAATGGCTCCTTGGGGTACTCGTAGCAGTGTGGAAAGAAAGGCACATCTCAGATGACTGGAGAATAAGCATACTCATGTTAGTGTACAAGGAGACATCCACAACTGTAGGCAGTACTGAGGTATCAAACTCTTCACGTTGCATGAAAGTTCTGGAGAGGGTGACTGAACAATGGATACACAGAGTAGTAGAAAGTAAGATGAGAGATGAGCAGTTTGGATTCAGATCAGTAGGCAATACAACTGATCCAGTGTTTTTTCAGTGAGACAGATAGTTGAGAAGAAACTACAGATGAGGCAAGAGTCCAACTGGACATTGCTAGACTTGGAGAAAGCATATGACAAGATCCCAAGAAAGCTGATTTGGGCAGGATTGTGATGGTTCGAAGTCCCAGAAACATTGGTAGAATTAGTGCAGTCTATGTACAAGGAGTACTTTCAAGAACGAAAAGTGTTCAGTCTCAAAGACAGGTTCCCAGTGGGAGTGGGTGTGTGCCAGTGTTCAGCTCTAAGCCCACTGCTGTATATACTGGTGATGGACTTCATTAGCAAACAGGTCAGAGGAGACAAATCAACAAAGTTGTATGCAGATGATGTGGTATTACAGGAAGACTCTGAGCAAGAACTTCAGCAAAGGATGGGGAAATGGAATGCAAAACTGAAGGCACATGGGATGAAACTAAGTACACATAATACAGTAGTTAGGGAGCAAATTGGGGAAATAAGAAGAAACTGAGAAAAGAAGGGAAGTGTGAATGAACTGGTCAAAGCTAGAGTCAGAGGGGCTGCAGCCAACTGGCATAGAGTGCCAGGTGTAGTGTATGACAGAAGAATGCCAAAGAAGCTGAAAAGTAAGGTGTACAAAACAGTGGAGCAACCAGTACTATTGTATGGTACAGAAACCTGGGCAGTAACGGCAGAGTAGATGAGAAAGCTAGAGTTGATGGAAATGAAGTGCCTGAGAAAGGTGGTAGGATGCACACCATGGGACAGACAAATAAATGAGGACATAAGTGCAGAAAATAAAGTAGCTCCAATTGCAGAAACGACAAGACTGTCGGTTTAGGCACATGTGCAGAATACAATCTAGTGAAGAAGATTTGGGACAGACAGGAAGAAGGTAAGAGGAAACAAGGGAGTCCAGCAAAGAGGTGGATCAAATGTGTGAGAGCAGATCTGAAACATTCAGGCATGAGTGTCAAAGATAGCAGGAATGTGGCACTGATTCAAGAGGGATGGTAACAGTTAATATGACATGCTGACCCCAAGTAGAAAAATGGGAAAAAGGGAGTTGATGACTGTTAGAGAAATATGTATTAATGTGTGTATTAGCAATATGCTTACTGTATTTAGAACTTGAAAAGAGTTAACACATTTATTCTATTTCATACTGCATAAATCTGTACAAACTGCAGTTGCTTTTTGACCTTGTACTGTCAGCTAAATCTTACTTGTGCCTTGGAAATTTACTGAGAAGCAGATGATTTCTGCTTGCGTTAGGAAAATAATGAATAGAACAATAGTGCTTATATGAAACTCAGACAAGAAGTTCCGCTATGCTATGAGAACATACACAGCTGTAGAAATAACAGATAATTAGGACAAAGCCTGCTTGAAAATATGAACTGCAATCAGCATTTGCTTGTATCTGTATTAGAAAAGTACCTTGAAAAGTAACAGTGTACAATAGATGCTTGTAAATGAAGTACTGGTCACCAAGGCCAGGTTGTTTTTCTGAAAAGTTTCTCACAAATCTAGTCATGTCAGCAGAAAATCTGAAGTAACACCTGCTGTAGTGCAATGCTTAAAGTTGTGTTTGATTACGTCAGTTTAGAAGGCCATGTCTTGTAAAACAGTATAAGAATGAACATACTTCCTGTTAGTAGGTTGACAAATCCTTGTATTTGCATGCATTTGTCTCCTTGCTGCAAGTAAATTAAAGTGCCTTAACTGAACCTTACGTGTATTGGTCTTTGAAGTTTTTTCCTTTGACAGATTGGTCCTTCGGACCGGAAACCTTCACTTCGCCTCGGATTAGACAGGCCAGGTGGCTTGAAACCATATGGGGAAGAAACCACATCAGTTCTTCTTATTTGAAAAGTCCTCCGACTGAATTGTCGTACAAAAGAGGCCAGCCACTTTCTGATCTGCGACTGAAGGACGGGTTTACTCGAACCAGGAGATCAATCATGAAGGCTCAGGTAAGGTGAATCTACATTCTTTTCTGTTTTAGATCAGGGACTAGATTTGTATTTATTCTGTTAGAGACTTTATAAGTCTGGAACAGAAAGATTACTGTCTTGTCATAGATCAGGGAAACAGAGCAGGTAGGCAGTCATTCTGAAGGGACTATAAAAATATCCGTGGTACCACGTAAAAATAAGGTGTTACATAACGATTAAAAGGGTAGAATAAAATGGGTAATAATTGTACAAAAAGGTCCCAAAATCCGCCATTAACTGAAGACGCGAAATACATGCAGTCACAGCGTGCTGATAATATTAAATATTACTCAAAATGGGTTAATAAATATGAATTTGATGGTAAGCTAGAAAAATCCTCACTTGTCAAACTTGTCAAACAGCTTAAAACTGATTCTAAAGGTCGGGTAAAAAAGCAACGTCAATTAGGAATTCCTCAGGCACACAGGTGAATTGAGGAAGTAAACCGAAGGGAACAAAAGAATAATTCAAAAGCAATGTTTTTAGATAAGGAGGACAATAATTTAGTAATAGCATCAGCCCCTCCACCTCCCTTACCGGAATATGAGGCAAGTGAACAAGTTAGTCCACCCCTGCGATATCCTGCTGTCACTATGAGTAGAGACATTACAAAAGCGAAACCGTTTATTAGAGATCCCGTCAAGACCAGGTCTCAAACACGGGCAGGAAACTCAAAAGGGGACATTGAGTTATATCAAATGGGTAGAAATTCACGATATATGAGTGAAGAAGAAATATGCCCACTTATAGAAGTGCCTAATCCTCAGGCAGGGCAAGAAGGTCAGGACCCAACTATTCTAGTGTATAGACCCTGGACTCCGGAAGACATCCGGAAAGCCACTGAGGGAATTCACCATCCAAAAGTTAATTTTAGAAAGTTCTTAGAAGATTTGCAAGGAATGAGGCTGAGTTATAATTTAAATGGAGAAGAGGTAGAAAAAGTAGTCAGACAAATTGTGGGACCAGATTGGCACATGATTAGTGGTGACTGGAATCCCCGTGATATTGCGCTCAGGCCCCTCCCACATAGCAGTGCAGGGTTAGACAACAGAGTGAAAGGTCTTACAGACCGAATCTCTGAAAAATGGAAGCCTATGGCAGACTGGACTTGCATTAATCAATGCATCCAACAGGAAGGTGAAGCTGTTGACCGATATTATGCCAGACTATTAGAATGTTTTAATAACCATTGTGGAATGCAGGTTCCTGAAGACAGACACATGATTCCCGATATGAGCAGCAGTTAAAGAATGCATTTTTGAAAGGCAGTATTGCACCTATAAGCAGTTTCATTACAAAACACATGGTAGATCATCGTGTAAGCAGATTACAGTCATTGCTTGAATATGCTAGACATGCCAAAAGGCATTTTAATAGCAAAAAGAAAAAGAAAGCCCAAGTATTTTCTGTAGAAGATGGAGCAGAAGTATATGTAGTACAGTCCGGGAAAAAGGGCAAGAAAAATGCCCAGGGAAACAAACAATCTGATCAACGATCAGAGAACTTTGAAGGGTGAAAGAAAAGGGGTGAATGTTTTAAATGCAGTAAGAAAGGACACTTGGCAAGGGATTGCAAGAAAAATAAGAAGGCAACCACGGAGGATAAGGAGGGTGAGGACTAACTATATGATAGTCAGGAATCACTAGAAGGGGATAGCAGAGAAGGGACAAATGAGAATGTGATAGAGGGAGTAGAGAATGTGACAGAAGAAATAGAGGAAGTGCAAGAAGTCATGGATAGTGAAGAAAATGAAATATTGGAATTGGCTTTATTGAGCTTAGAGCTCTATTTAGCAGACACAAAACCAGAAGTCACACTCCTGGTAGAAGGGAGGGAAGTCACATTTTTGTGTGACTCAGGGGCCTCACGGACCCTGATACATCCCTCCAAACTGCCAGAGAACTCAGAGTCACCTGATTACATATTAGTGAAAGCAGCTAATGGACAGCTGTATCAGGAGCCCCTCTCCCATAATATTGTGATAACTGATCCTGTTTCAGGATTGACCCAGAAAAGCAAAATTGTTATATCTGCAAATTGCCCAGAAAACCTCTTGGGCAGAGACCTTATGCAGCTATTTGGTATAGCAGTAATTCCGACTATGCAGGGTATGGAAGCACAGTGACAAATTGATACCTTTGCAGTGCAATCGGAGGGTGGAATGTTTTATTGGTACAGTCAGGACTTGGTTACGACTGGTCCAGGGGCAGTGACCAAAGAGTTGATGAATGTAGCCATCAGCAAGTTCCCCTCCCTTGACATTGATAAACAGCATTTATTGCACTGTACTCTGTATTATTGTAATACACCAGGACCTGATAAGGAATATGAGCAAGAATTGTTTAGAAATTGTGCAAACAGATTGGTATTACGTAATCTGTACTGAGACACAGAAGGGAACAGTGTAACCAGCTGTTCATTGCCCCAGGAGTTATTTGCACTCTATAAATCTAATTGATTACCACGTTAGCTTAACTAAGAACAAGAATGCAAAATGGGTAGACTTAGGAGAAAAAGTCACGAGATGGGAAAAACAGACAGAGTTAGAACTGTCAGAACAAGGAATACAAGTGCAGAAGCTGAATTGGATAACCCAGACCCACCCAGCTGTACACTTGCAGTCTAGCAAGGACAGCTGATTAGCACTCCTATTGAAGGAGGAAGAGAATGCCTTACAGAATATACCAGAAACTCTCTGGTCAACAGGAAAATCAGATGTAGGACTTAGTCTTACAGCGGGACCAGTTACTATTATGCCATAGTCAGCATTTAGACCACAAAAATGACAGTATCCCTTAAGAAAAGATGCAGAGGTAGGAATCAAACCTATTATAGCAGCTTTACTTAAGGAAGGGGTGCTGGTGGAATCTCCTGATTCACCATGTAACACACCCTTATTTCCTGTTAAGAAAGCGAATGGGGAGTGGCGAATGGTCCAAGATTTACAAGCTGTAAATGACGCAGTAATACCAAGGGCACATACGGTTCCAGACCCACACACCCTGTTGAATGATTTAAAACCTCAACAGAAATATTTTTCTGTGGTAGATATCAGCAATGCGTTCTTTTCGATACCGATACACCCTGACAGCCAGCATTGGTTTGCATTCACATTTCAGGGGAAAAGGTATACATATACGCAACTACCACAGGGGTATTGTGAAAGTCCAACAATATTCTCACAAGAAATGGCAAGCAACTTGGCGGGATTTACCCCAATGAGAGATAGTCAGATTTTGCTTTATGTTGATGATATCCTGCTGGCGTCCCCCACCCAGCAAGATTGTAAAGAAGATACCATAGCGCTATTACAATTTTTAGCCTCAGAAGGGCATAAAGTAAACAAAAATAAACTGCAGCTTTGGAAAAAACAAGTTAAATACCTAGGATATGTAATATCCAAGGAGGGTAGAACATTAGATGAGTACAGAAAAATAGCGATTTTACAAGCACCAAAACCCACTACCAAGAAGGAAATGATGTCCTTCCTGGGTACGACTAATTTTTGTCAGAGTTGGATTCCAAACTATGCCTTGGAATCTGCACCACTGACTAACCTGATTTATAAAAAGCCTATGGCAGCACAGTATTTGTTACAATGGACACCAGAAGCAGAATCTGCCTTCTGCAAACTGAAACAGTTAATAGTGTCCTCACTAGTTTTGGGATTACCAAACTATCATAAACATTTTTTCCAAACTGTAGATTGTAAGCAAGGTTATATGACATCAGTGTTAACACAGCAGCATGGGGACAAGCAACGTCCTATTGCTTATTATTCATCACAACTGGACCCAGTGGCACGGTCTTTACCTCACTGTATACAAGCAGTAGTTGCAGCTGCAATGGTGGTACAGGCTTCGGCCTCAGTAGTGTTGTTCCACCCTCTCACATTGAGAGTGCCTCATGCAGTCGCGATTATTTTACTGCAAGAAAAGGTAGCATATCTTTCCCCTGCTAGGCATCTTTCCTGTATGACTATATTGTTGAGCCAACCTCATATGACAATTGAACGATGTACAACTTTGAACCCTTCTACCTTGCTTCCAACCCCTGCAGATGACACACCACACAGCTGCCTGCAGGTGATTGAGCAAAAGACACTGCCTAGAAAAGACCTTATGGATGTTCCCTTGGATGATGCCGAGGTGACATACTATGTGGACAGCTCATGCAAAAGGGGTCCTGCAGGACAGAACCTAGTAGGATATGCAGTAGTTTCTGACACAGACATTATAGAAGAGAAATCTTTGCCACACAGTTTATCTGCACAGGCAGCAGAATTGATTGCCTTGACATGGGCATGTACCTTAGCAAAGGGTAAATGTGTGAACATTTTTACTGACAGCCAGTACGCTTTTTCTACTGTACATGTTTTTGCGCAACAGTGGAAAAATCGAGGAATGATAACATCTACTGGCAAACCAATTAATCATGCACAGTTTATTTTAGATCTTTTAGAATCTATTCAGTTACCTCAGAAAGTAGCTATTTGTAAATGCACAGCTCATACCAAGCAACAGGATAGGATTTCAAAAGGTAATGCGAGAGCTGATACAGCTGCAAAGCAGGCAGCTTCAGAAGTATTTCTTTTGAATGAGAAATTACAACCCTCTGAGATTTTAGACTTAGAAATGTTAAAGACAATGCAAACACTTACTACGAAAGTTGAAAAACAAAGATAGGTAAAACGAGGAGCAATTCTTGAAAAGGGGCTGTACATCTCTAAAGAAAGGAAACCGATATTGCCATCAAATTTGTTTAGATATGCAGCTTTGTTGAGCCATGGGCAGAACCATGTCTCAACAGGGGGATGGTACAGCTGGTGAACCGAGTGTTCACGACATATGGCTTCTCAAATTACTCTAAAAAATTCTGTTCGTTATGCCACACCTGTAATAAATATCATGCACAAGGGGCATTAAAGCCCAAGCAAGGGAGTTTCCCTACACCACCGTATCCGTTTCACACTATCTGTATGGATTTCATAGAGTTGAATAAATGTGAAAATAAGAAGTATTGTCTTGTCATTGCAGATATGTTTTCCAGATGGGTGGAAGCCTTTCCGACTAAAAATACAGATGCTACAACGGTAGCCAAAGTCCTTGCCAAAGAAATCATCCCTAGATTCGGCATTCCGGAAAGGATCTACAGTGACAATGGCACACACTTCGTGAATCAGACCATACAACAGCTAAGTAAATATTTCGGAATTTCTTTGAAAAATCATTGTGCGTATCACCCTCAATGAGCAGGGCTAGTAGAGAGGCATAATAGGATTTTAAAGAGTAAGCTAAGAAAGTTAATATCAGAAATAGAGAGAAATTGGATGTACTGTCTGCCCCTGGCACTGTTGAGCATGAGAACTATTCCAAATGCAAAAGGATTGACTCCTTTTGAAAAGTTCTTTGGAAGGTCTTACTATATACCTCAGTGGAAATCTCTCATGCCCGCAGACCAGGAAGCTGATGGTACATTAGCAGAGTATATGCGTAAGTTATTAAATTCTAAACATTTGTTGCAGTTAAATTCTGTTTCAGATAAAGAACAAACCAGACCGTCAGAAGTGGCAGTGCCCCCTGGAACTTGGATCTGGCTGAAGGTGGTCAAAAAGAAGAATTAGGCATCTCCAAAGTGGGAAGGTCCATATCAAGTGCTTTTGTCAACACCCACTGCAGTCAAAATCGCGGAGCGTGCCTCTTGAATCCACCTGACACACTGTAAATTAGTTAAAGACTTTAAACTAGACAAAAATCTTGTCACATGCCAAGAGCAAAAATGATAGAGTCCAGAAGAAACAGGAATGCAGAACAACCCTTTCCTCAAAAGTATTGCATAATCATCCTGTTAACTGTATTTGTGACAATAATCTTTTTGTTGTGGCCTTTTCTTTTCCCAGCCACACAGACTGAACTGAATAAACGTGAAGCGTTACTCATAAACTGGCATCCAAACTTTAACACTTACCAGGCAATTAAATATGTGTATGCTGAGACTTTCAATGTTTCAAATTGCTAGATTTGCACAGCTTTGCCGACAGCATACGGGGGGTTATTAATGACTACAGTCCCCCTAGGGGTCAATGAGACCTGGGAGAACTTGATTTATGATACCTCAACCATTACAGCACAAGATAAAATAGCATTGCACTTGTCTGTTCCACAAAAGAGAACTGTGTGTTTTTATAAAAATGATACTGTTCAGGTGGGTTGGAGCAATTGCAATGTGACTGTTCCTTATAGATGTTACACTAAAGGTAACAAAGTAGATCTTTATTCTAATACAAACTATGATTAATTTCTTGGATTGATGCACAAAACACTTGATGAAGTAAAACATAATTCTGTTCTTTATAAACAGCTGTCTATAATTGATAGAAAAATGTTTCATGCAGGGCGAGTGTACATTCATAGCAAGGTTACTACTAAAGTAGAGGATTGTTATTTTGTGTGTGGCAGAAAGGCATACAAATGGTTACCTGAGAATTGGTCTGGCAGTTGTTTTTTGGGTTACCTGGTTCCGGCCATACGACACACTGCAGTTTTGCCTCATGGGAAAATTCAAAATGTCCGAGAAGTCATCAAGAAACCTGTAAATCCAGTGGGACAAATCGATGCGCTTTGGAAAGACCATCACTCTCTAGGCAAAGGACTGACACACATGGACTTGAGTGATAGCGTTATATCATGGGCAGGCATATTACCAGCATATGGAGCAGTGAAATCGATCTGGGAGCTGAGAAAACTATCAAAACTTCTCGAAGTAATGAGCAACGCAACTTTTTCTGCTCTCGAATTGGTGATTGATTAACTGAATGCTATGAGAACTGTAGTGCTCCAAAACCGCATGGCTCTCGACTTCACCCTAGCGGCGAGAGGTGGTACGTGCACTTTAATCAAAGAAGAATGCTGTTCATATATTCCTGACCATAAACACGAGATAGACAATCATCTTGAAGTAATTCAGCAAGTGTCGGCCATGATCAAACCAGGCCCAAACCCACTGATGGACTTTTTCCAGAAATGGTTTGAGGGGTGGGGTACCATCCTAATGAACATCCTGATTGCCATTTGTGTAGGTATGCTCCTACTGGGAGTATGTGTTTGTTGTGGTATCCCCTGCATGAAAAGACTGATTAAAGACCTTATAGACATGTTGGTTTCTGAAACCTTATATCAAAGTACTGATTTTGAAGAACTGTTAAAAGACTAAAAATGCTTTCATAAGTTTAAACTGAATGACTCTCTTAACTGCAAATCCTGAGTGAAAGAGGTTAGGAGAAGAAAACAAACTGTTTATGCTTATTTTGAAAGTAGAATAAAAGTATTAATAGGGGGAAATGTTAGAGAAATATGTATTAATGTGTGTATTAGCAATATGCTTAGTGCATTTAGAACTTGAAAAGAGTTAACGCATTTATTCTATTTCATACTGCATAAATCTGTACAAACTGCAGTTGCTTTTTGACCTTGTACTGTCAGCTAAATCTTGCTTGTGCCTTGGAAATTTACCGAGAAGCAGATGATTTCTGCTTGCGTTAGGAAAATAATGAATAGAACAATACTGCTTATATGAAACTCAGACAAGAAGTTCCGCTGTGCTATGAGAACATACACGGCTGTAGAAATAACAGATAATTAGGACAAAGCCTGCTTGAAAATATGAACTGCAATCAGCATTTTCTTGTATCTGTATTAGAAAAGTACCTTGAAAAGTAACAGTGTACAATAGACGCTTGTAAATGAAGTACTGGTCACCAAGGCCAGGTTGTTTTTCTGAAAAGTTTCTCACAAATCTAGTCATGTCAGCAGAAAATCTGAAGTAACACCTGCTGTAGTACAACGCTTAAAGTTGTGTTTGATTATGTCAGCTTAGAAGGCCATGTCTTTTACAACAGTATAAGAATGAACATACTTCCTGTTAGTAGGTTGACAAATCCTTGTATTTGCATGCATTTGTCTCCTTGCTGCAAGTAAATTAAAGTGCCTTAACTGAACCTTACATGTATTGGTCTTTGAAGTTTTTTCCTTTGACAATGACGATAATGATATGTATGATTCAGTATAGCCATATATATCCAAACATGTGTGTGAGTCAGTATAGCCATGTAACCAAACATATATTTGAATCAGTATATCCATACACCCAAACGTAGGTTCAAGTCAGTAACCATATATACCCAGACATATGTATGAATCAGTATCGTCATGTACCCAAACATATATGTGAATCAGTATACCCATACACCCCAACATATGTATGAATTAGTATACTCATACACCCAAGTACAAGTCAGTATAACCATGTATACCCACATATATGTATGAGTCAGTATAGCCATATATACACAAACATAAGTGTGAGTCACTCTACCCACACATCCAAACATATGTGTGAGTCACTATACCCATACACCCATACATATGTATGAATCAGTATAGCCATGAATCCAGACATATATGTGAATCAGTATAGCCAAGTTCCCAAACATACATTTGAATCAGTATAGCCATGTCCCCGACATATATGTGAATTGATATAGCTATATTCACCAGACTTACCAAAGTGTATACAAGTTCATGGTAAAGAACTACAGGTACTCTATTTTTTAAGAATGGACCCCATTCCTAAGTAAAAGTATGATTAAAGTTCATGATGTTTCAATGTTTGACATCAGACTGAAGTGCTCTTTGCAGCACCTGTAATGTGCCCAGTAATGACTCCTTCTGCAATTCGTACAGAGTTATATGTACTGGTAACATATCTAAATACAATTGTAGATTATTTTTTATAAGACCCATTGCTCTTACTACTAATGGAACTGTCTGGGTATCTTTCTTCCACATTGCTGTCATTTCTGCCTGCAAAGCCTGATATTTTATGACTTTATGTTTCTCTGTACGTAAGACACTGTAGTCACTGGGTGCAGCAATTTCAGTGATCAATGCTACTTTTGTCTTCTTTTCATGGCCCACTATATTTGGTTTTCTTGCATCTATCTTTTGAACTATTGGTAATGGGTGATCCCATGTGATGTAGACTTCATCATTTTCTATGATGCTTTATGGTTCATGTTTCCAATGTTTTTCAGCTATTTCAATATTATAATGTTTGCACAATCCCCAGTGCAACAGTCTTGCCACATTATTATGCCTTTCAGTATAGAGTCCTTCTGCTATTAGTACATCATAACTAGCAATAAGATGTGTAACTGCTTCCATTTCTGTTTTACAAAGCCTACATTTGTCTGTTTTTCCCACATGTTCAATGGACTTTGTAAACCAATGTGTACGTAGCCCATTATCTTGGCCTGCCAATATAAACCTTTCATCTTTTGGTTTGAATTCACCTCTCCTTAAACATTCCTGAGTTCAATCCTGATCAACATGGGGTTCTTCCAGGAGTTTTCTATACTTGCGACCATATTTATGCATTTTCCACATTTTTTGCTTTCTCATTTGATCCTTTACCTTATATATTATTTTTTTATTTATTTTTTTGACACATTCAGTTGCTACCTGATTTTTATCTACATCTGGTTTGATTTCCATTCCCCCTTGATGCCGATATGCTTCTGCTAGACTAAGAAGGGAAGTCATCTTAGATTTATTCTCCTCATGTTTCAAAACTTTCACTATGTTTGGGTCTTGTGAGATCAGCAGATATGTATGCAGTCCCACGATTGCAGATCTATACATGTAATCAGTTTCAAGGAGGCCCATACCTCCTTTGGAATGGGGAATATATAATCTTGGTATGCATTGATTTTTATAAGACTTTCTTATACCTTCTGATAAAGTTTTGACTATTTGCAGTTGTGCTTTCAGTTCCTCATCTGATGAGCTGTAAAGTTTTAAATAATTGGCAAACAGAAGATGAGAAGTCTTTACATTTTGCTGCTTTCTGGGAGCCAAATTATAGCCATGACCTAATCTGTTGAACTGATAGCTTAATGGGTTAAGGGCAAGGCAAAAGAGCAACGGTGACAAAGATTCACCTGGGAATATTCCCCTTTGGATTTTTATCCCTGAAATAATAATTTGTCTTTTATCATGGATTAACTGCAAAGTGGTTTGCCACTGCATCATGGTCACTGTGATGCAGTTTATCAGTTTAGGGTGTATCTTATACATTTTTAACCACTCTTTTTTCCATGAATGTGGGATACTGTCAAATGTTTTTTTGTAGTCAATCCATGCCATACTTAGATTCTACCACTTTTTACAGTTCTCCACTATGACTTTATTTAACAAAAAATTATCCTTTGTTCCATATAACTTCCTTTTATTGCCCTTTAGTTCTATTGCCATAATTAAGTTTTCTTCTAGATGATGATAAATTCTGTCGGCATCAATTCCAGTGTATAGTTTATACTTTGTTGGAAGGCAAGTTATTGGTCTATAATTTTTAGGGTACCTTGCAGGTTCACTCTTAAGTAGGAGCATTGTTTTTCCTGTTGTTAGCCAGGTTGGTGTCTGTTTGGGGTGAGCATATAAATAGTTCTTACTCATGGCTAAATCTTCATGCAAAGGTGTTAATACTTTTAACCACAAGTTAGGTACTGCATCTGGGCCTGGGGTTTTCCAATTAGAGTTTTTTTTTTTTTTACTTTGTTTCAATCTCTCTGGCTGTTACTTCATCTCATTTCATATCTTGTACCTTTAAACTTCTTATTCTTTCATTTACTTCTATCCATTTAGTATATTTATGTTCCACAGGATCTTCATAAATACTTCTCCAAAATGTATCTATTTTTTTTTTTGGTGGTCTTTCAACTCCTTTTACCTTGTTTCCCAATTCTCTATAAAACTTTTTGGGGTCATCAATAAATTGCTTATTTTGTATTTTTCCTTTATATTTATCTATATGTGTGTGAATGAGAGGGAGGATAGAGGAATGGTGAGAATGCAGTGAGTACAGGTGGCGAAGGTGGATTAGTTTAAATACTTGGGATCAATAGTTCAGAGTAATGGTGAGTGTGAAAGAGAAGTGAAGAAGAGAGTACAAGCAGGATGGAGTGGGTGGAGAAGAGTGTCACGAGTGATTTGTGACAGACGGGTACCAGTAAGAGTGAAAGGGAAGGTCTACAAGAGGGTAGTGAGACCAGCTATGTTGTATGGTTTGTAGATGGTGGCATTGACAAAAAGGCAGTAGTCAGAGTTGGAAGTGGCAGAGTTAAAGATGTTAAGATTTACACTGGGTGTGACAAGGATGGACAGGATTAGGAATCAGTATATTAGAGGGTCAGTTCAGGTTGGATGGTTTGGAGACAAAGTCAGAGAGGCGAGATTGCGTTGGTTTGGACATGTGCTGAGGAGGGATGCTGGGTATGTTGGGAAAAGGATGCTAAGGATGGAGCTGCCAGTTAAGAGGAAAAGAGGAAGGCCTAAGATAAGGTTTATGGATGTGGTGAGAGAGGACATGCAGGTGGTTGGTGTGACAGAGCAAGATGCAGAGGGCAAGAAGAAATGAAAACAGATGATCCGCTGTGGCGACCCCTAATGGGAACAGTCGAAAGAGAAGAAGATTTATCTCTGTATGTTCTCAAATTTTCTGCCTGTGTTAATATTTTTAGTTTATTATTTTGCGATAGTGCATGATAGATCCTGATCTGTTCTAATACTGCACATTGCTTTTATCACATCTATCTTTCTAAGCATTTTTGTTGATCTGTTCCCTCTTCTATACTCTTCTAACAGTGACACTTCTTGTCTTAATTGCCTTATATTTTTTTCTATTTGATATTTCCATGATGGTATTTAATTTCTCCCCTTCCTTTCCCTTACTACTCTGTGTTCTTGTGGTAGAATTTTATCCATTATTAATTTAGCTGCACAGTAATATATCCTGTTTACTTCTGTTATATCACATGGATCTCTATGGACAGTCCTAATTACTGTGTTCATTTGGTTTATCAAACGTCAAACTTTTTGTGTTTTATGGACATCTGCAGTCTATTCCTTTCATTGATCTTAATATGTTTATCTATCTCTATTAAATCATTCCTTTCAGTACAGCTGTTTTGAGAGTGTACCTTTAACTCCCAGTGGGTGTGGCTTGAGCCTTTAAAAAAATTAAGTTATCACCTTACAGTTCTAACAAATACTCATTGACAGAGTTCAACTATTGTTAGGAAAATGTATAACTGCAATGCAATATGTAGGCTTAGTATATTAAAATGTACAACTGCAATATGCAGGTTTAGTGTATTAAGGGTTAAAAGGAGTTAATACATTTATTCTGCTTATTCTGTGTGAAAATATGCAGCTGCTAGAAGCTCTGAAAAGAGAAGAATGGATGCCTGTAAATCTACCATGGTCAGCAGAAAGTATATTGAGGCCAGGACTGTACCTTGAATGTATCATATCAGAACTAGAGAAAGAATTGTGAGAAACTAAGGGAAGCTGAAAAAAAATCAAGGCCAGGATGTTTTTCTCAAAAAACATGTTTTTGCAAGACAGCAATTATTTGACCATGTCAGCAGCAAATCTAATAATAGCATCTTTCTGTGAACTTGTAGAAAACTGTATAAAAACTGTAGGCTGAACTATGGAAAATCAGACAAACTTTGTACCTACATGCTTTGTCTCCTTGCTGCAAGTAATAAAGGGTGCCTTGCTTGAACCTAACGTGCATTGATCTTTGTGTTTTCCTTTACAACTATTAATGCAGTTGTGCTTGCCATCATATATGCTTCAAGATAAAATATTCTAATGCCTTGTATGTAGCATGGTTTTGGAATTATTAATGCAAATATCAACAAGTAATATTTGATGCCTAGAGGCGCAGTAGAAGGTAACTGCAGATGCACCTGGGGGCACACTCAGCTGTAATGGAACCAATTCTTCTCAAAGCTCATTTTCTTCTAAACTGAGGGCACATTCTTTATTCTCCATTTCCTGCGGATATTCTGTAGTAAGTTCTATATCATCTTCCTGTGGCATATTCTCTTCAATTTCATCCTGTGCCATCCATTGCTCTGTCATATGAGAACTCACTGGTCTGTCATTCCTAAACATTGACTGCGTCAGTGTTGCCACAGTTTCCTGTTCCTCCCCTTGCAATCCAGCTTCAAATGAATGCTTATATTAGTTTCCTGTGAAAGGCTCCAAAATATCTTCATATGGCAACTGACCTGTTGCTTCCCGTTCTACTGGTTTTCCCTGCATTTGGATATCCATTGCTCTATCCTGCTGTGGTGTTTTCTGAGTTAGATTTTCCACACTGAATCCTTCACTTCACGGGTATCTTGGTGGTAGTAGCAAATATTCAAATGAGAGCTTTGAAGACTGAAGTGGAGACAGGTTCCATGTAAGCAGTTGAACATGGGTCAGTTGGTCCTGAGGGATAGGCAAGCACTTTTCTGATCAAAAGGGAGTTGGGTTCAGATCCCTGAATCTGAAGCAGCGGAGAAGGATGTCCCTTGGCATCCAGTGTGGTGAACCAAACAATCCTGGAGAAGCCACTGGGGGCCCCTGGGAGCATTCTCTTTTCTTTCTAAAGGGCAGGATGTGCTGGAATGGGTTCTCCCTGAAAGAGGGGCCACGTCCTGGAAAGCATCATGGTTCCTGTGGCACCACATATGCTCTCGCCAGCCCTTGAAAATCTGGAGGATAGAGTATAAGCCTCATGCTTGTCTGTATCCATATCCACAGCAGGTCTCCAAGGTTAACAGCCTCTGGCATGTTAGAACAATGTAGGTAAGGGAAGTTGGCAATCCAGATCCATAACTTCGGGATAAGAATTGGCTCTAAGGGCTGGGTCAGTCAGGCTTAGGCATGAAGAAGGGCTGGTGTGCATCGCAGCTGAATGAGGTGTTGCCCCCACACTGCACCACCCCTTGCTGAGGGGGAATGGGGGGATGGCAGCAGCTACTCTATATGTGCACCAGGCCCTTCCTGTGGATCGCCCCAGCTGTGGTGGGTGCCACTTCCAACCATCATCCCACATCATCTGGCAGCTAGCAGCTGACTTAGAATCAGTGCAGACTGGGGGAATACGACTCTTTAATTAAAACAAAGCATTACAAAGGCCAGAGATGGATGTTGACAAAATGTGATTTCTGCGTAGTGCTCTGAATGTCAAAGTGAAGAAATTCAATGAAGAGCGAGTAAACAGTGGGAGTAACTATGACTCTCTTAAGGTAGCCAAATGCCTCGTCATCTAATTAGTGATGTGCATGAATGGATGAATGAGATTCCCACTATCCCTACCTACTACCTAGAAAAACCACAGCCAAGGGAATGGACTTAGCAGAATCAGTGGGGAAAGAAGGCCCTGTTGAGCTTGACTTTAGCCTGGCACTGTATACTCCCTTTACAGTTGTACCTATGATCAGGGAGTTGTAATATATGCCAAGCAATGTGGGAGCAAGGTTCCAGAGTTCAGATTAATGATACTCCTGTAGTTCTGCAGTGCTGGATCATACTCTGTTATTTATTATCTAGCAGATATGAAAGGAAGCCTGTCTCTAGAACATCAGAGTACAGCATTATACCACAGTATTTCACAGAGTGAAAGCAGTGATGATCACCACTTCTGGTACTTTCTCTCATGATGTTCAGTTGTCTTCCTGACCTAGAGCAGAGGTTCACAACATGCAGTCCCTAGGCCAGAAACATTTCTCATGATTTTTTTTTTTCCCATTTCAAACTCTCAGAGATTTTTGTACACTACATTCTTCCAAAAGTGACAAGCTACAATTAAAAATTAGTACAATGATGAGTTTAATTTAAAATGTGTTTAAACAGGGAAAGCATGTTGAACAAAGGTTCCTTACCAAATTACACCTAAAAGGAGACAGGAATAGGAAGATGCAGCTACAAACCAAAATATGCACATCATCAGTATAGACACAGATCCAATGTGCTGATCAATTTATTTCTTAAATTACTATAATTGAGTGCTCACAGTCAAGAGAAAGTTGCACCCAATGATTGCTGAGAGACATAGCAACATTTATAGTATATAATATGGAATGCACCTGGATCAAATGAGTGCAGTGAATGAAACAACAAGAGCATAAGGATGGCAAAACACAAGTACATGGCTAATGATTTTGGCTCTTCCTAAAGAAGCAGAACTTTCAGGAGAAGAGTGCAAGAATGTTAATCATTTTTTTTATTTTGACTAAAGGACTCTCTGTTGAGGAATCAAATTTTTCTACAAGCTCTCTTAATTACATTTTGGTTAAAGCCAAGGACTCAAGACTACACAATTTTCTTTTTTACAACAGTTCATAGCTACTGGCAGGTAGGTGTGTAGCCACGATTTTTGGAACTATGTACTATATTCCAGAATATAACCCCCCACCCTCACATGTAAACCCCTACTTTACGCAACATATTTTAATTATTTCTTACTTTTTCAATACTACAAAAAATAAAAATTACAGGCTGAATCAAAAGGAACAAAAAAGACATTCTGAGAAAATAATGTATAAAAAGCATAATTAATAAAATAAAATTATTGTAAAAATGTCATGGTATTAATAAAATAAAAATATTGTAAATATGTTATGGCATTTGTGATTTAACTTCCAGCAAACATGTTTGCATAACATAAATAAATAATTTTTAAATGGTGTATTTGGCATCATATATGGCATACTCCAGGCATTTACAAAAATGTACATCAAAGTTGCAGCAGGGCCCATTACCAGACTTGCTAACTGTTGTTTGTTCAGAATTTTTGGTTCTCATTTTTTTAAAGTGAAATTAATAGATTCACAGATAAGGAGATGCTGGGTGGTCCAAGGTTAGTGGACCCCTAAGAAAGAGGAAGTCGTGCATTATCTTGCCTGTTACTGATCATGCTTTTTCCAAGGTGCATTGACCTCAAGATAAGAATAATAAAGTTTTGAGGTGAGTGGAAATTTTTCCACACATGACAGGAAGCAGGGTGGTTTGCTATCACATGCATTTTTTATCACTCTTGGTCATATACTGAGCAGGCCAAGTACATGTATTTTAGGACTGTGTGTATCTGAGCTGTAATTTGCAAGCTTTATTAAAGCAGCAAGTGTGGTGCAAATTTTTGAATAGTGAGGCTTCTTAATAGATCTACAACAGACTGCATGGTAAGGAGGATACCAAAGTGATTATCTAAGCTTTTCCAGTAATAACCACTCAGAAATGTATACAGCAGCTGTAGTCATTGCACTTGTATAGCATTACACTAGCTTTGTCATTTTGGATAATTAATATATAGTGCCGATTACATTTAGAAGGAACTATAGTGTAGTCTACAGTACTATAAAGAGCTAAATGTTGTATAAGCATTGCATGCAAGTAGGAGAAAACCAGTTCAGTTTCTTTAATGAGAATTTTAATAACGTGGAATACACAATTCAGCATGGAGAAGTAACTATAAACTTCATGCCTCACCCTTGGGTGTGATTGTTTGTTCCTTTTTGCTTGCTGTGTGACTCTGAGGAAGTCACTTATACAGAAAGTGCTCCAAGTTAGCTCCTTAAAACAAGCACTTGTGCCAAAGAAGCTTATCTAGCTTTGAACCACTTTATCCACAGCAATCAGAGCAAAGGAAAGCACATCCAAGCAATATAGCTGCCTATGTGTTAAAAAACATTGGAAACAGCCCAGTGCAAAATCTAATATTTCTCAGTGTTTATTATTTGCATGTAGCCCTTCCCATATGACCAGTCCCATGGATAGATAAGTGTTCAGTTACAAACTGAAGCCCAGTTGGCCATAAATCTCAAATGCATGACAAGAACACAATATTTTTGCAGGGAAGAATCCCCCATACCCCGTACTCCCTTACTTATAACTCCATGGTTACACAACCATAAAAAAGGATAGACACATTACAAGAGTGTTCACAGTACCTGCAGCAACTGCAATTCAAAGTCACACTAGGAAACACAGGAAACACAATCAAAGAAACTTAGATTCTGGCAATCATACATGGGGATATATCAACTAACCAATCAAATATCCCTCCCTGCCTCTTAGGGTAACAGTGTGAAGCAGCTTACTTGCTTAGTATTATAATCATGTATATGCTGTGCGGTACAGACTATGGCAGACGTATAGAATAAAATAATGTTTAACTAGGTTTACTTGACATATACTAACTAAACTTACTAGTAAGATGATTCTGAGCAGCCCCAGAAAAAGGTTTTCGTGAATTCCAGCATTGTCAGTTTGATTGAGGAAGGATATGTCAGCAGACATAACTGCCTTTTGTATAAGATAGATCTTTTTCTGCAATGAGAACATCGGTCTTAAGAAATGCATTTCCATACATTAAATAGATCTGAGCCTACAAAAAACTTTTTTTGTTTTCTAATTGCATTCCATATTTGTAGGTAGGTGCGTGCTCTTTTCTGTTGTGCACCATTTTGCTTTATGGCAGTGGTAAAAAAAAAGATCTTGTGAGAGTACTGTTCAGTTTAATAAATTTATACTGCCTTGGATTAGTTTGTATATTGCAAACCACATCAATGTGCTTTAACAGAGCTTATTCAAATACCTGGCTTACAGTAGGACAAGCCATTATTTTTCTTCTGCAAATTACAGGCTTATGTGGTTTGCGGGATATTGCTTTTCATGCAGAGAATCTGAATTCTCTGCACTCATTAGCTGCCATAGACCTACTAAAGCAGTATCTTGTTTCTGTCATCTATCCCACATAGTTTAAAAAATATCTTAAAAGTTGTCTATCCCCTACAAGGCAGTTTGCTCAACCCAATTTTTAAGAAATTCTTACTACAATACTGTATGTTAAAGGCAAATGATTTAAGAAATGTAATATAATTTACAACTGGTAATACACTCCCTTCTAGGGACTACATGTCTTGTGACGAACTTAGATAGCCCAGCAAAAAGTGTTAAAATTCATGCAAGTTTATGTGCATATACTGAAAGTCAAACTCAGGGTGCTCCATTTGGTCATATGAACAACTTCAAATGTATGCTTTATCTGACACTAGAATATGCTTCTCTCATTATACTGATTTGCATTTCACAACAACCTCTCATGTCTGCTTGTGTGAATTTCGCACTAAAAGTGGATACTTTCTGTGAAAGCATTTTATAACAGCCTGTTGTCTGTATGTGCTAATGTCGTCTTAAAGGCAAAAGCATTCTATAAAATGTATTACTCATATTTCATTCTTATGTGATTTTTTTCTCTTGTAGGCACATTGCATATCCCGTGCTGCTAAAATATCAAAGAAAAGAGCATTGATTTGTCAACAGAGATGCTTCATGCTGCATTTCTTCTGTTATGATCTTCCTCTCCACCCAAGATCTCTCCATTCTGTCAAGCAGTTTGGTAATTCACTTAGTTAGCCCTTTTAACTGATTGTACAACAAATACAGACATATAAAATATCTGTTATAAATAGCTGTCTTACACCAACACACTGTTAACCTGCACAGTTGTATTTAATTGTTTATTTCTTTTTGTTTGTTTGGTTGCTGGCTGTGTAGATCACTTATTCCACTGGACCATTTTCAGGCTCAGCCCCCCAGGGATACATGGTGTTTCATTTGTTCAGATCTTCCAGTATTTGACTGGTATATATCAACACCGGTTAGCAGAATATCTGCAAGGACACAGAAAGGCCAGCTGAGCAAGTTCTGTTTTGCAATTAAGTAACATATTGAAAGGCAAAAAATGTAACTGGTCCTCAACCACACAAGGATTCAGTGGAAGCAGTTTGCACATTACATTATGAAAATTGAAACCCCCCACACCCAACTGTTAATTGCAGGCTGTTTCCATTAGATGCATGCACTATTAAGGTAAACTATGAGATAACGACTGGGAGTTACTGAGGTGTATCACATCAGCATGAGAGCTGCGGTGGTGGTGCTGCGGTAGAGTTGTCGCCTCACAGTAAAACGTTGTCCTGTTCGATTCTCAGCTAAAGCGTCTTCTGTGTGGAGACAGGCATCAATGTGCGTACCTTCGTTGAAGGTTGTGCGTCAGGCCTGGAAAGTCAGTACGTAAAAATCTACTGCCAATCATTAGCGGGCCGGAGTTCCGCTGTGGCGACCCCTAACCGGGAAAAGCCGAAAGATACAACATCACATCAGCATGAGCATGTACAGCAATTTAAGGATACTTGCAGCTGACATAAACATCTGTGTGGTGTAATAAGCCTACTGTAAGAATAATAATGGATAGGCTGCAGTGTGAGGATAGTGCAGGTACAAAAAGAATGTCCCCTGTTTCAAGTATCTGTACATATCACATGAGTAACTTGCTTTAAAATCATCTGCCTTTTCCTTGGTGAAGCTTATCAAGAGATTTCTGAGTGTCAAAGAGATATGCATGTCTTTTCTGTGTGTGTGTCCAGATTTTCACACCCAGTACAATTAAGGCAACCATGCAGTATATTGTACCACCTATGACTTTTAAGTATTTATATAAACCACTATCTGTTCTTCAGAGTACCTACTGTATATGTGTATATACTGAATGATATACTATATGAAGAATTATCTGGGATGGATATAAAATAGCTAACTATATTTGTATATATTAATGATCTTTCAATGATATGTGTTGAACATTTACTTAGATGTATTAGTCAGTGCTTATGCTGTCATTTTCTTGTTACTGTGTTGATGATCTGTGACTGCCATCTTGGCCAAGGTTGTGGCTGAAAAGGTTCCTTGCACTAGTCCACAAACCTGGTTAACAAAGTAAAATAAATAAATAAACTACAGTATTGCTTATATATAACAATATTTGCAGCTGTTAAAGGGAGACTCAGCCATAATAGCATTTCTGGTCAATTCTCACCTGAGTCCAGTAATGTCAGTTACAGTATTAGAGTGTGGTACATGTATTGTTTTTATTCATTTTAAAACAAAATGTCAGTTGTTGTATCTTTTGGCTTTTCCCTTTTAGGGGTCGCCACAGCGGAACTCCGGTCTGCTAATGATTGGCAGTAGATTTTTACGTACCGAGTTGCCAGCCCTGACGCACAACTTTCAATGAAGGTACACCCATTCACGCATGTCTCCACACAGAAGACGCTTTAGCTGAGAATTGAACAGGACAACATCTTACTGTGAGGCGGCAACGCTACCGCAGCACCACCACCGCAGTACTAAAAACAAAATGTCAGTAAATATTTTTATTTATGCTCTAATGAGATACAATCCATTCTATGGTATCAGTATGTATATATAATGCACTGTCTGCATTTATGGTTCTGATTCATTATTTATGCAGGTACAATTATCCAAAAGTCACATGACAGCCTGTCCAATATTGAATTCAAGCAGTTTGTGTAGCTTGTTCATGTATTCTGCCCAGTTCTTCAAGGACTATAGCATTTTACTGCACCAAATCTGTCTAATTTATAAATAACTATTATCTGTGTTTCACGCATATGAGTTCTATAACACCATGCTAAATCTTACAGTGCAGTATCTGTCTGTTTAATTTTTCTAAGTCTTTTGGGTTTCTAGTACTGTGATGAGCCTGAACCCCATTAAAGTTCATGAAATTAGAATTGTTTCAATCTCAAATGTTAGCCAAAAGTGCTATTCGCAGCATCCCCAATATGCCCAGAACTGACTCCTTCTCTAATTCATATGGAGTTGTATGTATCAGTAGCATATCTAAATATGGCTGTAAATTCTTTTCTATGAGACCCAGTGCCCCTACTACTATTAGAACTATCTGGGTATCCTTTTTCCACATTGCCTTCATTTCTGCCTGCAAATTCTGGTATTTTATGACTTTGTGTCTCTCTGTACGTAAGACACTGTAATCACTGGGTGTAGCGATTTCAATGATCAGTGCTATTTTTGTCCTCTTTTCACGGACTACGATATCTTTTTTTCGAACCTCTATTTTTTGAACTGTTGGCAATGAGTGATCCCATGTGTTATAAACTTCATCATTCTCTATAATGCTTTGTGGTTCGTGTTTCCAATGCTTCTCAGTTACTTCATTGTTGTAATGTTTGCACAATCCCCAATGCAACATTCTTGCCACATTATTATGCCTTTCAGTGTATACAGACCCTCTGCTATTAGTGTATAACACCCAGAAGCAAGATGTGCAACTGTTTCCAGTTCTGTTTCTTCTACAATTCAATGCATTTTCTAAACCAATGTATACATAGTCCACTATCCTGGGCCACCAGTATTAATCTTTAATATTTTGTAAAGTCACCTCTCCTTAACCATTCCTGCATCATATCCTGAGTGATGTGACATTGTTCCAGGAGTTTTCTGTACTTGCTGGAAGTGTTACAGTGTTGTATAGTAACAGCTCCACCAGTCTTGCATAGTAACTACCTCACCTGTTTCCTGTTGGGTCCCCAACTCTGACTGTCATACCATAGTGAAGTTTTGGTTAAGGTTGATATGCAAATCACAAGCAAATTTTCTATCCCCACATGGAAGTAAAATGCAAATAACTAAAAAACATTCTCAATAATGAGCCAGCAAGAGCATTCATTTAACAATAGTATGCTTTTGTCTCTAAAAACAACAGTAATGTAAAATCCTCTTAAAACAGCCATCATTTGAATAACCAACCATAAACATGCAACCACCAAGTGTCTTTGCTGTGTCCTAAGCTTTAAGACACTATTAATGTATAAAGCATCATTGAAACTGGGAGACAGACTGCAGAACTGAGCTTTAATTGTTAATGTAATTCCAAACTTTCCAGTTTAGTTTTCTCATTACCAGCTATTTATCCAATTTTACTTTATCCAAAACAAAATAATGCCAATTTATTGAAACTTTTAGACATTACTGAATGTCTATAAACACATTATTACTTATTATTTCTAATCACATAGAAATACTCATACATACAAGTTAGCAATGTCCTTTCAGTTTTTCCAATATGCTACATTGCTGGCCAAATATATTATTGCCAATGACTGGCAGTTATAGAAACTTTGAACCACCTATTGACCTGTCATAGCTGAAAACCATTACATAAGGGCGCTCATTTCTATATTGACAATAATGACAAAAGCCACATTTTTTGTCACCCCTACATGGAATTGTTTTTTCCAATGTATGTTTAGAGTTAAATGATATCTTATTATCAAATCTATGTGCTCCACCTATCACATTAACCAAACCCACATTGCTCTTAATCATATTCCAGTTCTTAAGAATAATATTTTTAATCTTAGCTTTGCCTGTGGTATATTCCATGGTCATTCCTGAATTCCAAACTACTTAATTACTAATTAGTTTTTCTTTTTCAGGTAATCCATTTTAAAAATGGAACCATATTCTCCCTGTCATTTTACTTTCGCTTATTCAAAAACATCCATAATTTGCTTAGATGTCCATTCTTTGCATATAAATAGCATTTCTATAAATTCCAGTTTTCTTACAAATACTTAAACACATGAAATAAGTTTTGATATTCTGACCGCATGGTCCTTAATGACATTATGTTTTATATAAAAAGGACGGTAACTACTTGCATGTAAATACAAACTGGAAAAAGTTGGTTTTCTATAAACGATGTAACTGAATAAAGCAGTATTTTCATTTCTAGTTTTCTTAATATCCAAAAGGTCTAACTGCAAAGTGTCATTCATGTATTTAAATTTCAACAAGATGTGGTACTATTTAAATAATCAACAAACTGAAGTCATTCTTGTAATAAAACTAAGGCAAGTTCACCTTCCTTTGATAGACTCCAAAAAATCTAAACATTGATCAAATGTGATTTCTCATCTCGTTACCACACTAGTCAACCATTCTATAAAGGAAAGGAAAGTTCCCCCTGAGCATAAAGATGCAGTCATTTCTCCACTCCACCCTCATCCCCCATAAGTGTGTCACTTCTCCAGAGATAAAAAGACATTACCCCTTAGCCTTATAATCTCCTTCATCTAAGACGCTAGAGAAATATGTCCACCAACAGCTTTACAAATACTTCTCTGATTATATTATAATCTCCAGCACACTGTCTGAGCTTCATAGGATCATAGGAGGTTATTAGGCTATCAGCCCTAAGGCCCTTATAAGCTTAACCAAGAGTTTATCCCATGTTTGGACAAGTCAGCATCCAGAACCCCTGTCCAGCAGGGACACCGGTGGAATCCCAGGAGTGTATTTTCTGTTTCCCATCCAGTTATCCAGGTTGTGATTAAAAAGGGATAATGACATACTCTGCTTGACATGGAGTGGGAGTCTTTTCCACAGATGGGAAATTCTCTGGAACACAAATCTGTCTCACCAACAAGTCCTATTGATATCACAGACCAGACTGAGGTCGCGCATATGGGTTGTTCAAGTGGAGCTTGACTTGTGGATATGCAGCAGTGACATTAAGGCAGGTCTGAGATTGCTTTGTATGCCAGATAGAGGTCACCTCTGAGGAGTCTGTATGAAACTGTGTAGATGGACAGGGCTTTTAGCCTATCTGTGTAGGGTAGGCATTTGAGGCCCTGGATTCTCCTGGTGAGGAACCTCTGTGGTCTCTCCAGCTGCTGCATGTGCTTTGTGACGTACATGCTGAAGGGGGCTTTGTACTCAATAATTGGCCTTATAAGGAAAGAATACAAGGATCTTATGACCTCTTTGTCCCTGGATGAGATAACTTTACTTATGAGGTGGACCATGTAGAAAGCTTTCTGTACAACAGAAGTCACATGGTGGTCAAAAGTCAGGTTGCTATCAACTTGGGTGCCCAAATCCCTCACTACTGATTCTGTACTTAGGATGTTGTTATTAATGTGATAATATGTGGAGACATCACTCTCCCTAAAGAGGATGATGATGTATTTTTTGGCATTCAGCTTGACATGGCACCAGTCATTTGTTTTGGTGAGACCCTCTTAGAGGATGTCCACATCACTTGGGGAATTGATGGGTAGCTCAGGAGGTTCAATATCCCTAGACCATTCAAAAGCCTTTGATACCATCAGTCTTCACAAGTTTACACATATCTTGAACTGTATAGATCTTACTTCTAGTGCATCTGGGTGGTTTTCAAGCTGTGTTGCAAATAGACCAACTGCAAAACTGGACCACTCTGTCCCCTGTCTCATTCCAGTTAATAAAGCACCACAATATTTTGTGTCTGGTTCTTTATTGTTCTTAATTGTCATGAACAATATGATGAACCACTGTTGGGATACCAAATTTGCTCAGTATAAAGATCTTTTTTTATCATTGCTCAGTCAGAGAACTTCATCACATCTAGTGAAAATAAATTGTAATGTTGCTTTCATTTAATGTTTTGAGTCCCCAAATCTGCAATGACAATCAAGCATCTCACTCTGGACAGTCTATTGACTCATTTGTTCCTTCCAAGGATAAGAAACTGTTGATTCATTCAATCCCCTGAGAAGCACATGTTCAGTGTCATGACTGGTGCTATTATTTGATAAAAGATTTGCGGATTTTTCTTTTTGTTTATACTTCTAACTCCCATCTCCTAGTTTCGAGTTCCTTCTGCAATAGCTTGCCTTACATGTACATGAGTGCTTCCACACACCACTCTTGGTAAGGCAGCAACTTAGGTAATGCAGTCAGAGTTGTTGCGGTCTTTCTTGTGGAAGAACATGTTGACAATCCCCTCCCCCTTGAAATGGGCAAGATGATAATTGTCACTTAATTTCTACCTCCCTTCCCCTTCCGGCTTCTATCCAGTATATGAACTGTTACTCAAACACAGACATATCCCACTTTACCAATAGTCTAAATCTGCTTTCATATTCTCCAGAACTGGGTCATAAATCTAAGACTTTGAATCACTTCTAACAAGACTAAACTGATGCCATTCTTAGCAAATCACTCAACTAGAATAATAGCTGCGTCTCTTGTGATGGTTATTCACAATCAAGAAACATTCTCAAATTCCATGCTCTGGGAAATTTAACTGTGGAAGAAATCAGTACAACCAAACTTGTTGGCTGCATTACTGCAACCCAACTAAAGTTTGATTATTGTATTCCAGGCATAGTCACTGATAAAAAACAAAAGAGTGGTTACCTTTATACAGCTGCTCCATTTATATCTGTCTGTGAAAATAGCTACTGAAAACTCTCTTCATCCTTCCAGTTCTCTTACACATATGCCATTTCTTCTAATAGCCTTTTCCTTATCCCAACAGCATAAAGGCCTATAAAAGGACAAGGTGCTTTACTATAGATTACTGTTATTAGACCATTATTTATCCCTACACAGACTGACTTAGTTGGAGCTTAACTGTAATATTGCCTCCATTCTGTTATGTGTGTCCCCTAATCTATTATATGTAAACAGTTGTCATTCCTTTTCAGACCTCATCACCTGCAGAAAAATACATCAACATCTTCGCACATCGGGTCTATATTAGGTCACCGAGCACTTTAAAAAAGTGAACTGTGATTAATCGACCCTATGTAAGCGAAAGCTTACAATTTCGAACTGTCAGAACAGCGATTTTTTTCCTAGGGAAAAAAATCGCTGTTCTAATAACAACCAAAAACAAAAAAAAAATACTTTAAACACTACATTAAGTTACCCCAAATGTGGAGGGCTGTGCCCCCCATACCCCCCTACTTAAATATATCAACTCCGAGACCGCACTACAGTACCGAAAACGGCAAAGTAACAAAACGGCCAAGCGAATTCTTTCCGTGGGAAAGAATTTGCTTAGAAGCCACTTCGATATTTTGACATTTCAGGCTTTTGAGTTTGACCAAGACGCATTCAAAAGAATGCTTCTTCGATCTTCTAATAGGGAACTTGCACATCTGGCCTGGCTCTGTAATACAAAGGGATGGAGCCCTGACTGCAACCCAGTTGACTGAGGTTCAATTGCCAGCCCTGATATGAGAGGAACCAGGCAGAGAAGGGTAGGCGTGAAGGGGTGTGTCCTGTTTGTCACTCGTGCCACCTGAGGGAACATTGGGTAGGTGTGATTTCAGGGACATCGGGAGGCATACACATTGTACTGATTTCAGTACAACTTCTTTAGAAGAGGGGGTAGCTTTTTTAATTAAAAAAAATTACATATTTTTCTTTTTTTAAACAGCGTTGGCTCCTTTAAGTATGCTGTCAGTCAGCCAGTCGGAATTGAGCTCACATCATCAGATCACGTCATGTCCGGCTGGCTAGCTGTGAGCGGGAAAAGTGCATTATGGTGGAGGCAGCCACATGGATAATCATTGCTGGTTGTAGTGAGTGGAAGGGCAAGGCAATCGCGAATGGATTATCGTTGTGGTGATCGCAAATGGATTATCATTGTGGTGACGGCGATCGGGTGAACGGATTATCAGGTAAGGTGTGTGAAGGCAATCGGGTGAATGGATTATCAGGTAAGATGTGTTTGTGTGTGTGGGTGTGTGTATTGCTGCTTGCTGCACTTGGATGCTACTTGCTTATTTATTTTTTAATGTTCCTTTTTTCTTACGTCTCTCAACTATTCAAGCCTCTTCCAGTTGCTTGCCCAGTCATTTCCCTATAAGGGGTAAGAACTGAACAATGGCCAGGCTGTAATTCAGGCAGCCATGTAGGGTGAATATTTTATTTTCCTAACGTATGTATACATGTCTCATGGCAGCCTTACATTAGCTGACATCCAGCAGTATTGCCCGATGATGTGCACATACTTCTTTGCACATTTAACCCTGGCTTCCAGACAACTGAATGGGTGCTGCTATTTTGGCATGTTGTGCTGCATGCCCCAAACTCTTCCTCTATCAGGAATCAGTCATATAATGGGTTGGACTTCTCTCCACACGGATGGACAAGATAGCATGTGCTGATGACTCCTGACCTCCTTCTTTGGCTCTTCCAGGTCTCAAGGCCCTATAATTCTGGGTCTTCTAGGTAGAAGTCAGGGCTTTGAATTTTCTCTGTCAATATAAGGTCTTCTAGGTAGAAGTCAGGGCTTTGAATTTTCTCTGTCAATATAAGGTTCGTGGTCTGCACTCTTGTGGGAGGAGAGGCTGGACTCTGCCCTTCTGAGCTGGGAATTTCTGGTTAGAGGTTTATAGTGCCTGAATGTTTGAACTGTATCTTACTGAAATTGGTACACCTTGTTTGCTGTAGCATAGACTAGATCCAGGCCTGCTGAATCTAGCTTTGTTTTGTATGCTTGTTATTTCCCTGGAACGCTAATTCCACCTAAAACGCAGCTTCTCAGCGCTTCTGTGAATCCCTAGTGATATCTGTATTGCTTACTGTACTTATTTCCTTGCTTCACTTGAAAGAAAGTTACTGTTTGTCGTTTTTGCATTTAAGTTACCTGTAACACATTGCACTTGTTACCTGGCACTTGCTCACTAAAGCAATTATAAGTCGGCACTAAAAATTAAAAGCACTACACCCTCGCTCCCCATTGGCCCTTGTTTTCAATTATAAAGGAATTCCCAATATTATTCTAGCATGTCCAAAGGTCAGTTGTCAATCTCCTCTCCGGTCCAGCTGGTGAATATGGGAATCTTGAGGCAATGTTACAACTGCCTCATGTACACAGACAACCCTCTCCTCCTCCCAACAAATTTCAACACATGTGAGAGATGCAACCATATAGCCAAACTGGAGGCTAAGCTCTCTCAACTCAGTACTGGCATAACCAGTCAGGAGGAGAAGGAAACCACACTCACTACAATTCCAGTCTCACATAGACCTACCACGACAGCAAACCAAACACATAATCACACAAAAACATACTCGGAGGCTCTAAATAAAGATCTGCCTAAGCAGCAGAGACCTCCAAAGCAGACACCCAAGCAACCGCTACCCCAAAACAAAACACGTGCAACACATATCTCACAAAGCCAGTGTGTCGAACAGTCACAGCCCTTAAGGCTAAACAACACACCTGATACACTTGTAATAGGTGACTTTATCATCAGGCACACTGACGTCCCGCTCACCAGGCTGAACAAGGAGAAGGTCACGGTGAGCAGCCTGTCTGGCGCTAGGATCCGCCACATAACACAAGCACTCAGGTCACTCCAAGGCAAGTACAAATATGACTCAGTCATTGTCCATGCTGGTGTGAATGACCTGAGACGTACCTCCCTGGACTACATGAAAAGAGACATAGAGGAGCTCTCTGAGCATGTAGCCCAGGCTGGTATGACCCTGACCTTGAGTAGCATCTTACCCTCACCAAGGATGATGCCACAATATGAAGACAAGATGATCAATTTCAACAATTGGCTTAAGTATTGGTGTCATTCAAAGGGGATCCAATGCCTGTCAGCTTGGGGTGATACGCACGACAAGCCACGATGCTTTGCTAGGGACGGCTTGCACCTGTTACCCCTGGGCTTTCGGATATTGGCAAAGGCTCTTGCTACCCTCATAGTGCCTTTTTTAGGCAAGGCTCAAAAGACAAACCCACCTCCACTCGAAACTCTCCTTAGCATGGAGAACATTGATATCTGTGCAGTAACAGAAACTTGGTTCAGGACTCCCGAGAGCACCCCAGCACTACCAGGTTATACCTCATACCATGCTTTTCGGCCCCAAAACTTGGACCGAACCACAAAAGGAGGGGGAGTATCGATATTCATCAAAGATACCCACACCTCTAGGTTGGTGGCAAAGCACGAAGCATCAGAGACTATCCATGTGCAACTAACAGTGGGTAAAACTGCCTTCCAGTTTATAGCCTGCTACAGACCACCCTCCCAAACCCAGGAACCCCACTCGGCCTTCCTGAGAACACTGGAAAATATGAAGGTCTCTCCGAACACCATTATATTGGGCGACTTCAACTACCCAAACATAGATTGGGAGCATTACTCTAGCTCCAACACCCTTGCCCAAAGGTTCCTAGAATTCATAAACTCAAATGCTATGGAACAACTTGTTACCACTCCCACAAGAGGGGAAAACATACTGGACCTGATCATCACCAACATGGGGACTCTATGCTCCAGACCAGAAGTGTATCCCTCACTGGTAAGATCAGACCATAAACTGATCTCACTGGATATTCACATCCCGACCCCACCCCCTGCCCAGAAAACCACAGTGAAAAACTTCTCTAAAGCAAATTTCACACTCCTCAAAACTGAGGTGGAATCCTTCAAAGCCCCCGGGCCTGTGGAAAATATGGCCCAGACCGCAGAATCCTTTATAAATGCATTCTATGAACACCTTCAGGAATGCATGGATCATGCAATCCCAAATAAAACCAAGACCCAATCCTCCAAAGGCAAACGACCTGTCTGGTGGACCCCAGCCATAAACAAACTATACAATAGAAGGAGGAAGCTACTACATGATAGAGCAAAATCCCAAAAAGGGAAGGCATCTCTGATCAGTATTAGCAAAAACTAAGGGCACTCATAAAATCGTCAAAGGCCAGCTTCGAGAGAAAAATTGCACAGGACACTAAAGATAATCACAAGGCTTTCTTTAGTTATGTTAGGAACCTGGGTGGAATTCCCAGATATGCCCAGAATTAGTCCAAAATGACAAAAATACACTGATCCCACAGACATTGCCAACATCCTAGCTGACAGGTTCAGTGCAAACTTCTCCACCCCCACCAAAAGGGCAAATATCTATCCCAGCAGAGTGCTGCCCCCCCCGACATCTCAGATGCTCAGGTGGGAGCCGCCCTCTCCAAAGCAAAACACAGCATCAATGGGACCAGACGGTGTCCCAGGCTGCGTCCTACATGAACTCCAAGAAGAGCTAAACCCAAACATAAAACTACTGTTCAATCTCAGCCTTACTACAGGATATGTACCTAAAGAGTGGCGTACAGCAACAGTGGTCCCTCTCCACAAAGGTGGTGCCTCAACGGACCCTGGAAACTATCGCCCCATAAGCCTGACTAGCTTGGTCTGCAAAGCTATGGAAAGGATCATCATGGACCTCATAAATAAAGATATTGGGGACCTACAAACACTGGATCCTACCCAGTTTGGCTTTGTTAAGGGCAGATCCTGCCTCTTAAACCTGGTTGACTTCTTTGAAACAGTCACCAAGGCCATTGACGAAGGGAAGGTGGTCCACACAGCCTATCTGGACCTCGCAAAAGCCTTCGATACAATACCCCACTCAGGCATTATAGATAAGCTCACCAGCTTAAATATAAACCCCTATGTCACTAGATGGGTTGCAAACTGGCTCAAGGACAGAACCCACATGGTTAGAATTGCTGGAGCCATGTCAGACTCCAAACCAGTTACAAGTGGCGTCCCACAAGGCTCAGTCCTGGGACCTCTCTTGTTTGGTATATATTTCTCGGAGGTACAGGCCAACACGGAAGGACTGTGGCTGACCAAGTTCGCAGATGACTGCAAACTGGGCACCATAATCGACTCTCCAGCCGACACAAGCATCCTCCAAAAGGGCCTCATAGAAACAGACAACTGGTGCCAGAGCCATGGCCTCAAGCTAAACGCCAAAAGTGTATAGTCATCCCTTTGGCAAAAACAAAGTGCCCACAAATTACCACATAGGTGGTAATCCATTAAGTACAGAAGAAGTCATTAGGGACCTGGGGACCCAACTTGATAGCAATCTCTCATTTGACAACCACGTGGCCAAAGTGGTTAGAAAAACATTTTATATAGCCCACCTAATCATGAAGGGATTCACATCTAGATTAGGGGAGGTCATCGTGCCTCTTTACTCATCTCTCATCAGGCCCATAATCGAGTACAATGCCCCTTTTGGGATGTACCTTACCAAACACCTGCAGCAACTGGAAAGACCCCAAAAGTACCTCACCAAGAGGATCAAAGGGCTCAAACAGATGCCATATGCTGCCCGGTTAAAGAAACTCCAGCTCTACTCAGTGGCATACCGCCTGCTCAGAGGTGACCTGTGTCTGACGTATAAGGCCATGTCCAACCCGGAATTAAGGGACATGCTGCACCTCAAAAAATCCAAATCCCATCGAGCTACACGCGAGAGACTTGAACCTCAGCACTGAAATAAATAGGACATGCTGGAGGGACAGATTCATAACCCAGAGGCTCCTTTCACTCTGGAATAAAATCCCAGTCCAGGTTAGGCAGAGTCCCTCATTGACTCTCTTCAAGAGGAATCTTGATGAGTGGATGGGAGATCATAGGTTTACCCCGGGTATCACTTCTGTGTCACTGTTAGACAGAGGCACAGTATACTAACCTCGAAAAAGGGCATAGCAAAATTAATTTAAAATGGGTGGCGAAAGCCAAACATACTCTGGCTAGGCTTATAAATGCCCTAGGGCAGATAGCCTAGTATGAACCTATGAACAGAGCTAATGTTATTTAGCTGGTATTTATCAGTTTTAATAATACAGCAATGCTGCAGTTACTAATAACTGTAATCCAGCATACTATAGTTATAAGACTAATGTTCAAAAATTCAGTAATGCTCTTTACAATAATTGTGATAAAGTACCAAGTTTCATTCCATTTTGCAATTTTTTTTTCTTTCTTGATGATGTAAACTTCCATTTCAAAAAATAAAGACATTTTCACTTCTAATTACCACAATATCATTTCTTTTTAATTTAGAGTAATTTTTTCTCCCCCTGCAAACTTTATCTCCACAGGGTTTTCTCCTAAGGCAGTGTGAATAGTGTCTTTGGACTTATGTATTGCTTGGAGTCTTCTACTTGGTTCTTCTGAGCATCTTCAGTGAGATCATCTGATTTTGGAGAGTGACAATTTGTGCTTACTTCTGGGGATGTCACATAAGCCTGGGATTCATTGTGGGGTACATGACAGATTGCCAGTTATGGTTTAAGAATGGCTATACTCGTGCATCATTTTAGGGGCATGACTTTGCTTATCCAACATAATTAAGGTTCACTCTTTGGCATGTAATGTTCATTAGATATGTGAATAGTTATCTATTCTTCATTGGTAAATTGGTTAGTTTCCAATGTGTTAGTTTGTCCACATTCATACTTTACCCTATCTTTCCTTGGTAATAGCTTGCCTTGTACCTTTGTAAATAATAACATAGATTTTAATAAATACAGTACACAATTTCTGTCCAGTGTCTTCAATCCTCAAACTTCATAGGTTCAAGTGACAAGCTTATGACCTACTGCCTTTCAAGAAGCTGGACGGCTATAACCCAATGTTCAGTTCTTGTGTTGATACTATAACCCAATGTTCAATTCTTGTGTTGATATATATCTGTGCATGTGTGTGTGTGAATGCCCCCCACATAATACACCTGCTGGCTATAGGTGTTCATGCTCAAACCCTGTGCCTTTCCTTCAGGGTAAGAAGAGCCTAAAGTCCCTAACAACCACCATTTCTGAACTTTGTTCAGATTTGTTTTTCTAACAGTTCTGAGCTATGGTGAGAAGTGAGAACTGAAGTTGTATTTCCCCCATTATTGTTTTTGTTGTTTGTCCAGGTTTTTTGTGCTAAGGTGTGAAGTGAGAACTGAATTTTTATTCCCTCATTATTGGCTTTGTTTGTCCAGTTTTTTTTGTGCTAATAGGTTGAGAGCTATGTAAATGATAGTCATTAAGTTTCAGTTTTTTCTATTTTTCAAACTGCTGATTTAGCATAGTGGTATGTTGCACAGACTATAGTGCATATGGTTCTGGGTTCAAGACCTGCATGGTGGTAATACAGCATTTTATTCTAGCAACTTTCCAAAATTATACAAGCAATGTTTAAAATGTGCCCCTGGTTTTTGGGCTTTTGTCCCCCTCCCCCCAATAAATGTTGGCTTTTTCCAGATTTCTTGTGCTGTAAAGTTCAGAGATACAGCTGAGTGTTGAGTACATTTTACAGCTGCAGGGGAACTAAAGTTTAGTGCTGAGTCGGCTTGTACTGTTAATAGCACAACAGGTAGTGTACTTACTTTTGATGCAGAAGGCTGTGGGTTCTTCTCCCACAGTAGGTAGATGCATTGCTGATACTGTACTGTGTTGTAAGGGGGGGGTGTGGATGCTGTAACCCTTTTTGGCGAAGATATCTAGTAGTAACTGTGAACCTGTTATCAGTTTGCCATCCATTCCCTATTGCAATATGACTAGCGTATCATTTTTTTTAAAGGCAACATAGGCAATTTATTCCTCAAGGGCAACAGGCACTTTATTTATAGATGAAACCATGAAATATAAAGTTGTTTGCTAGCAGCAGCCTCTTCATTAGTTACAGATTTCTTTAATGTGGAATTATGTAGATGGCTTTTACTAGTTCAGAGATTGTGCATATTTACTGATACTGATGGACTGTAGAAGAAGTTTAAGTAGACTTTTATGATGGAAATGTTCTGAATTGAGCTGTTTTGTCATTATTGGTGCATGCATTCTGTTTCATTGTTTACTGGAAAAATGTTCAAAACAATAAATCAATAAAACAATAAATTACAGCGAATGCCTCTTCATCGACACTAAAAGAGCGAACCGTGAATTATGAGAATGGCCGTAGCTTGGCTGGAGAGGGCGGTAGCAGTTTGAGAGCTGTGAGTACAAATTTGAAAATCCTAGCTACACCCCTGTGTGATTTCCAATTGAAACCACATCCTGTGCTTCTGGAGGGTCGAGCAGGGCTGTATGAACTCCCTGCAGATGTGAGTGTTATCAGTCATGGGTAGGCCAGTGCATATCATCTCCCCCATACTAATGCAGAGTGCATGCAGAGATTTTAGGGCTGCATTCAAAAAAAATTCAGACACTACCAATCATGACTGTCTGACTGATGGTCCTTCCCAGGTGACCATTTCCCTGATGATAGGCAACAAATGGGCCTGTTGGCTGAAAGGGACTGAGAATCAACAGGCAGCAGGAGAAAACTGATTTAAAATAAATAAATCAAAATAAAACCACATCTTGCAAAAATATATTGACTATAACAATGTATGAGAATTAACTGAGTAAGGAACTGAAACCATTCAGATCAGGTTGAGGCGATGATGTAAAGCTCAGGAAGGATGAAACGGGTAGTCTGAAATGAAAATGTGTAATAGAGTTCAGATATTTGTTATGTTCTTTTTGGTCCACAAGTCTTCCCACAACCATTAAGTGAACCCCACTGACTCATTGTCCACTACTTCCTGGCATCCATGGGCATTGGGTAAGGGGGACAAGAGATGGAGACTGTCATGAGATAGAAGATTTTTTATCAGGATTTGTCTTTCAAAATTAGCCTGCTTCATAGTGGCATGGTCTTCTTGGTATTCTCTGCAACATATCCCAAAGACACCAAAGTGCATAGAGTGCATGCCTAATATTTTTGTTTTATTTATTTCATTTAAAAGTTGTTAACCAAAGTAGGGCACTGAGCCACCAAGACCATTTCAGGCTCAATATAGCACAACCAAAGAAGCAATAAATAGTAATCAATATTAATGCAGCAGTGACAATGTGATAGTGAGCATGCACATACATACAAGTCAGGATAGTATGCAGGCTAAATGAAAACAATCATAAGTAGATGTGATAAAAGAATTCAGTCACTAAAACTGGAAAAAAATGATACCTGCACACTGTCATAACATCATATAGTATAATGTTTCTATGAAGAAAATAATACATAAAGAAATATGCCTGAACTATGTACTACTGCTGGGCATGGAATGTGAAAGCAAGTAAGACATGAGTCAAATAAATGTTAGCAGGGAAAGAAGGGAGACAGGAAAAAAGACTGAGAAAAAAGGGCAGGTTGAGGCAAGAGGGGAGTGTCCAGGTATCTTCTAACTAGGTAAAGGAGATCCAGGCAGTTAGGGAACATCTTTACTGGTAAACCACGGTTCACCCACCTGATGAAGCAGTACAAAAACGCAGGACCCTTATAGAGTGCTTGAATGAGTTAATTAGACCTGGGGAAAAGGCTTACTAAAGGTGTTATGACAAAATATAAGCTAAAAAATAAACATTGTTTTATTGTTAATGTGCACAAATAGCATATACTCCTAATAATTAATCTAAAATAGTCTTAAGTCCAGGAAGCCAGCAAGTGGAGGCAGAGTTGGGGGCGGTAGGTGGGGGCTTCAGCTAATGAACCACTATACAAATTAGGCCTTACAATTTCTAAGGCTGGCTCTAACCCCTGTAGGCTAGTGTCTGAGCTCTCAAAGTATTTTTTAATGAAATTTGTCTGCTACTGTGCCTGTAGGTATCAGTCATAGTCTACTCATAGTGCAGGAGTATATTGATATTATAAAACCAAAAGAATTGAAAACAAAATAAAGACAACAGTTAAATATGTCTTTAATTCTAATATATTTTCAGAAACAAATAACAATGTGACCTTCTTATGTGAAGTCACTTAAGTCATTCTACAATATCTGCAACTTTTTCTTAATCACATTGTGACAAAAGGAGGTACTGCCAGCACAGCTAGCCGGAATTTTGGAAATAATTATATATCATTTGGTGAATGTCAAACTAATTTATATAAGATGCTTGTGTTATAAATGTATTAGAACTGTATGTCATTTGCATATCAAACTGCTCTGAACAGATGTTTGTGTTGAAAAGGTATTTGTAAAGTGCTGTGTTTAAAATGTATCCCCGGTGTGCCTTACCGGAAGATAACAGAAATGTATGTACATGCACTATTGTAACTGTTTAAATATATATATATATATATATATATATATATATATTTAAAAAGTGGAAACTGGGATACTGGAGGTTAACCCCAGTCTAGTAAACTTTAGGAAAATATCTGAAATTAAATTACTTTATAGGAAGCAATAAAGAGGCTACCTCTCAAGTTTTCAATTCAGAGTCTGTGCTAGGAGCTTTATATATTGTCATTGGAGTGAACTAATTGCTACTTTTGAACCATGAAGGAATACAAATGTTTTAAGAAATCCAGCATCTGTCAAAGATCTGAGGAAAAGCCTTTGTCTGTATATTTTTACAGGTAGATGCTAAATGCTACCAGTTTCTAGCAATGGAGGTTTTGGCCTGGTTACTAGAAGTCAGATGACCAGAAACAATGTCATTCTGCAAGCTATCGTAGCAGTAATATTTTAGTTATTAATGGGAGAAGTCTCTTAGTGAGACAGAGAATTCTGTATTCTGTCTTGGACCTGACAACAAGAAGACCCATTCACCAGACATCTGCCTTGCTCTAATGAAGTAAGTTTCTAAGGAACCGCATAACTCTCTTAGGTACAGTCAGGAATATAGTAAAGCTTAGTTTAGCTGTTTTTATTTATTTGTGTGAGCCTGTACTGCAATGTTATTTTAAATATTTCCTGTGGTTTTGAAATCTTATGTCACCGTGAATATATATTTAGTATTCTTGTTCTTTTATTATTTATTATTCAATATATTTAAACCTTTAATTGTGGCTGATCTGTGTGGAGATATTTAAGTTTTGAGAGTACTTATGTATTTATTTGGTGACACTGTGTGGGTCACTCCTAGTAGCCTAGCTCTTGTTCAAACTACCATTTGTATTACTATTAATATTACACAGTAAAACTGGACACCCTTTGTTAAGGGCTCAGAAGTAGCTGTTAAGTTTCTAGTGGTACTGAAAATGACCTTATAGTCTGGGGAAAAGGGAGCATAGCTAGTAAACCTATGCCATCCTTTCCCAGGTGTGTGTGTGTGTGTGTGTGTGTGTGTGTGTGTGTGTGTGTGTGTGTGTGTGTGTGTGTGTGTGTGTGTGTGTCTGCAAATCAAAACTTCAAAGAGAGTGTATGTCAGCTACTTTGGCAGAGATATGAAGCACTGGTTGGACAGAGAGGGTACTGGAGGTCTTGGCTTGGTCACTCAGCTGAGATCTCAACTCTATAGCTGTGCCAGTGGGGAGTCCTATTGGAGATCTGGAGAAAGAGGGAAAAAACAGCCCCAGACTGACTGTATTCTTTGTGTGCTCTTAAGGGAAATTGCACTCAATGCAGAGAGCTGTATCTGGATATTATGTGTGCGTACTTGTTCTCTCAGTGAATGCCCCCCACTGTTGCCGGTGGTGAGGATTGAAGCCCCTTGATGACTGGTCCAGTGGAGGGTCATCACACATGCCACTCATAAACCTCTTTTAAAATGTGTTTTCTCTGCATATGATTCATATATTTAGTTAAAGTCCACACACCTCAATGTGTTTCCTAATGGGCTATACCCTTATTGTATTTAATTTTAATTCTCCCTTTTTAGCTGGAAAACACATTATGGTACACTGTTTTACAAGTTTGTTACAAAGATTCAAGTTTACAGTATTGCTTTCTCTAAATGCTTTTTCTACTCAGATTCATTAATGCTGTTTACATAATCTGCCTTTCCTTATACAGTTCCATTGTAGTGTAACTTAACTTTATATTTACATTTATATTATTTTTTTCATAGGTTGTAAACATGTTAATTTCCTAAATACTTTAAGGTCTGCTCAACCACTTTATTCATTTTTACACACTTATCCTCAGTCAATGATGAAAATTGGGTTATTCTCTGTGATGCCCATGCCCTGGCCCAGCAATCAAGGACCCTCAATCCTCACCAAGAACACCAGCAAGGGCTTCTCATATGACAGGAAAGGATAACAAATGCACACAGTAAAGTGCAATTTCCCTTAAGAGCACACAGAGATCACAGTCAGTCCAAGGCTGGTCACTCCCTTTCTCCCCAGGTCCCCAATATGACTGCCCACTGGCACAGCTATAGGGTCCCGATCTCAGCCTAGCTGGACAAGTTAAAATCTCTAGCACCGTCTATTTCTAATGAGTGCTTCATGTCCCTGCCCAAGTAGCTGACACACACACACACACACACACACTTTGAGATAAGAGTTTATACAACCACACAGACACTTCTGGGGAAGGCTGGCACAGGTTGTCCACCTGTGCCCCTTTTACCCAGACTATATGGTAGTAATTACTGCCACAAGCCAGCTAATACTTATCAGCTACTCAAAGGCCCTTAAAAGGGTGTCCAATTATTACTGTGCAATATTAATATCCAATTAGTAGTATAGCCCGGGGCTAAAGCTATTAGAGTGGCCTGGACAGTAAACTCTATAAATATGCAATGTACTCTAGAGCCTAACTAAACCAGCCACAGTTAAAAGGTTTTAAAATATTTAATAATAAATAATTAAAATCACAAGATAATACTTTCTGCTATACAGTGCTAGTCAAAAGTTCAGAGAACACACAGAAATACTTAAAATAAATCAGTAGTACAGTTCTGACATCACAGAAAAACACTTATTTTCTAATTCCTAGCTACTTCTAGGAGAAAACACAGTTCTAATATACTACTTCCATAAAGAGAGCATAAGGCACTGCTGAGTTGGATGTTTCAAGACAAAAATGCTTAGTAATCTCTGATTCTCTCACTGTTTAAATTGCTATTTTCAGTCCTGATAAACATTACATCATCTTTTTACACTTCCTGGAGTTCCCAGGCTACACCTTAACTACATTTACATTCTTAACATCTCCCTTTTGTTATCTTGCAGCTGGTCAGGAACAGAGCAATAAAAATACACTTGCATGTTTAAATCTAGCAATTAAACTCTTGGTTAAAACAACAGAAAGAATTTCTTCATCTAGACTTTTCAGCACCACTGTCCCTTCAAAGGGTCACCACAGGATTTTACTGGGTCAGTAGAGACCACTGTTGCCACATTTTTTGTAAAAGCATTTTTTTTCATTTAAGACAACAAGAATGTAATTCACATTCATATTTACAAATGATAGAATTATGTATAAAATTCTATCTGGCTAGGCTGGCAGCCTTCACCCTTCTCTACCAGTCTTCACCCCCCCCCCCACCGAGAACATAAGCTAGTTTTTCAAATGACCCTTGAGAAATACCGCGTGAGAGGGTTAGGTCTATCTGCGTGTACCTCACCCCATTCCCTGTCTTGAGACCCCATCTGCATTGGCATTGCTACTCCCACTGCGGTGCTGCACTAACATATATGCTTGCAACCCCAGGTTCCATCTTAGCAACTTGGCATTTTGCTGACTGGTTCCATTTAACCATGTTAGAGGGCTGTGATATGTCATAACAGTGAATTTTCTTTCATACAGATAAGGCTGAAGTTTCTGCAGTGCCCACATTACGGCTAGACATTCCTTTTCTACAGCTGCATAGCATTCTTCCATGGGTTGGAGCCTATGACTGAGATAAACCACTGGGTGCTCTTCCCCCTCTGAAGAAATCTGGCTAAATACAGCCCCCACCCCATGGTTTGAAGCATCCACCTGCACAACAAATTTGTAATCTGGACTGGCTAACACAGGGGGTCCTCACAAAGCTTTTTTATGATTCTGGAATGCCTGCTCACATGCTGGGGTCCACACTACCTTATCTGGCCTGTTCTTCCTTGTCAGGTCTGTGAAGGGAGCAGCTACGGTACTATAACTGGGGATAAACTTTCTATTGTATCCTGCTGTCCCTAGAAATGCCCTCACCTGCTTTTTGGTAACAGGTGCAGGCCATGCCTGAATGGCTTCCACTTTGGAAGGTTCCGGCCTTATCTTACCACTCCCCACTTTATGTCCTAGGTTGGAGACCTCCGCCATACCCACCTGACATTTGCTCGGCTTAATGGTAAACCCTGCCCTCTGTAGTCTGCCAAGCAACTCCTTGACATGCTGAAGGTGTTCTGGCCAGGAATGGCTGTAGATGGCAATATCATCTAGGTAAGCAAGGGCAACCCCTCCTGCTCCTGCTAGGATATGATCCACCAGCCTCTGGAAAGTTGCTGCAGCATTCTTCATACCAAAGGGCATCTTTGTGAACTCATACAAGCCAAAAGAAGTCACAAAGGCTGACTTCTTTCTAGCACTGGGAGTCAAGGGCACTTGCCAGTAACCCTTGGTAAGATCAATGGTTGTAAGATACTTAGCCCCACCCAGCTGCAATAGGGCCTCATCTGTCCTAGGCATGGGGTAAGCATCCGACTCTGTGTGACTATTTAATTTCCTGTAGTCTACACAGAACCTGGTGCTGCCATCCTTCTTTAGCACCAGCACCACTGGGGAGGCCCAGGGACTTTTGGACTCTTAAATCACCCCTACTTCCAACATCTCCTGTACCTCCTCCCTCAAGGTCTGTGTGACTCTCTCAGGCACCCTATAATGGGCCTGCCTAATAGGCCTCTGGGATCCTGTATCCACCTGGTGCTGCACTAGGTGGGTGCACCCTGGTTTCCCAGTGAACATGTCCCCAAATTCCTGCAACAAAGCCCGGATTTCTCGAACCTGGTTAGAAGATACCTGCTGGGACATTGCTACCCCTTCCACTGAGGTGTCAGCCCGAGCCTTACTGAGGAGATCAGTCCCCAGATCTCCCTCAGACTCCTCCTGCAATCCACTGCAAATGCTCAGCACAAGGGCCTCCCTATCATGGTAAGGTTTCATCATGTTAACATGGTACAATTTGTGCCTCTGCCATCTGCCTAGCAGTTCCATCATGTAGTTAACATCACTTACTGTCGAAAGATTTTACTCTCCTAACATATTCTGGAAGAATCACACCAAGTTCTTGTAAGCAAGTAAAACAGCTTTATTTTACATGCATGGAGACCTGCTACATGATAGTAGTATGCCAGCAGTCTGGCTACTTGTACTTTGAGTTCTGCTTTTATAGACCCTCCTGCACGCACATACACGTAGCACACAGAACATTCATTAGAAGTGATAGTTTGATTACTTGTTTTTACCAGCCAGTATCACAGTTATTCTTGCACCATTAACTTTCTTATCAGCAGTTTAAGATTAACTTCTGCATTCCTCAGTGATCAACATTTTCCAGAATATTTCAGTTTGCACTCAGTGAACATTTTTCTGCTTAACCTTTTATATACAGAATACAAAATATGTTGAACTTCAGTATTTTTCCACATTTCCCCCCTTACAACATTTTGTATACTGTTTATTTTATACAATCCCAGATACGTTTTATACCTTCTCATAATCAGAAAAATATGCTTTTGTAGCATTGGCAGAGATAACCTTCGATATTATCATTTTGATACATGGTATGCAACAGCAGCCAAGCAGCAAAAATATGACTGCACCAACACATACAGCAATTAAAATGTTCATCAACACAGAACCCCAGTTTCCAAACAGGTTTTGGAAAAAAGTCAGTCAAGGGGTTTGGACCAGGTTTAGTCAGTTCAGAAACTTGTTGAATTATTTCAAGATGGCTCTGGATCGCATGCTCGTTATCAAGTGCAAGTACCTCCCTTTGCCGCTAGGGTGGAATCGAGCGCCATACGGTTCTGCAACACTACTGTTCTCATCGCCGTTAATTCGTCCGTCACCAATTCTAGCACTGAAAATGTCTCATTACTCAGAGTCTCTAACAGTTTTGACAGTTTTCTCAGTTCCCAGATGGATTTTACTGTCCCATATGCTGGCAAAATACCAGCCCAAGCAATTACATCATCGTCTAGGTCCATATGTGAGAGTCCTTTGCTGCTGACGTGCGCCAAGTCATGGTGATAAATCCATGACGCATCAATGTTACCTACGGGATTAATAGGTTTATTAAGAGAACGTGCATTTCGTATTTTACCTTGAGGTAATGCATTTACATGTCTGATAGCTGGTATCAAATATCCCAAAAAACAACTTCCTGACCAGCCATATGGTAACCATTTATATGCTTTCCTACCACAAATAAAATAACAATCATTCGTTTTGATGGTGATATTGGTTGGAAATTCATAACTCCCATTTGGCTTTAGCCCCTTAAATAATAGGCCATATACATACAGCATTTTTTCAACAAAACTAGTATCATTTACATTGATGTCTTTTTTATAGCTCCAAACTTGGTCTCACACTGCCCTTCTAGGGTACAATTATGAACTATTGTCAAATTACATTGGCTCAGCCCCACCCTAACTTTTCCAATCTTTTGAAAACACACTGTTCCGTTTTGGCGCTCCAGAAGAGGCAGCGCCACCTTGTCTCTCAGTGGTACTTCTGTGGTTTCAAACAACAAATTATTCCAAGTATCATTTGTTCCCAGAGGGGCTGTCCCTAACATTAAGCCACTATGTACAGTAGGTATTGCAGTACATACCCAACAATTTGAGACATTCATTGAGGATGCATATGCATATTTAATCGCTTGATATGTATTAAAGTTTGGATGCCAGCTGGTGTGTTTGTCTCTTTTTGAATGGCTGGCTTCATTAAAAAACAGAAATGGCCAAAACAGAAATATTACAATCACAATAGTTATAAACAATAAAATATTGCAATAGAACCATTTTCTCTTATTCTCATTATTGTCCTTCATGGTTACTGCTGTCTGTTTGTTCCCCAGGGAGATTCAAGTTTTTATCTAACTTAAAATGTTTTACAATTTTACAATGCGTTAGGTGGATCCATGAGGACCTTTCTTTAATCCGAACTGCCGTTGGAGTTGCGATGACTTCCGTGATTTTGTCGTCTCTTGAACCTGAAAAACAATCATTCGTTAAACAGCTGTTAGTATTGGTCAACATTTTCCTCATGTAATCTGCTATCTCCTCACCCCCCTCACGTTCCGCAGGCAACAAGTTTCCCCCTCACGTTCCGCAGGCAACAAGTTTTGCCACTGCGGGACGTAATAAGGTCTCCCATACAATAACTCAAATGGAGTGACTCCTTTTGAGGTGGGAGTTGTCCGCATGGAAAGGAGGGCTAGAGGTAGACAGGTAATCCAAGACTGATGTGTCTCGGCCATGAGTTTTCTTAACTTGCCTTTTAGAATGTCGTTGTGGCGTTCCATCAACCCTGCTGACTGTGGGTGGTAGGCACAATGGTGTTTCAGTTCAATTTGGAAAACTGTAGACAGTTTCTGAATGATCTGATTGACAAAATGCATGCCGTTGTCAGAGTAGATGCGTGTAGGAAGTCCAAAGTGCGGGACGATGTGATTGACCAAAATTTTAGCCACTGTTTGAGCATCCGGATGTGTCACTGGAAAAGCCTCAACCCACTTAGTAAATGCATCTACTATCACTAACACAAACTTCTTTAGTTGTGCCGGGGTCAATTCGATGAAGTCCATACATACTGTATGAAATGGATAGGGGGGTGCTGGAAATGATGCCGGGGCAACTCTGACCCCTCCCCCGTGGTATTTAGCACATACTATGCAGGATAGACAAAACGCTTTTGCATATGCAATGAAACCCTTGGTCCAAAAGGTAAGGTGGATAATTCTAACCATAGCTGCAGGGCCCAGATGGGAAGGGCCATGCACGACTAGTGCTGCATACCTAAAAAGATCAGTAGGCAAAACATATTTATTATCTGGTCCCACATAGATTCCTTTGTTCTGTCTAACACCACACCTAGTCCAGCGTTGTTTTTCCTGTACTGTGCTAAGTTCCTGCATGACTTGTAAGGTTTGTAAATCAAACTTATCTGTTGGTTGTAATTCTGTAGGTGTGGTTTCAAGTGAAAAGGTACTGGACATAGCTGCCTCTTTGGCTGCTTTGTCTGCTAGGGCATTACCAAGTGATACCGGGTCCTTAGCACGGGTATGAGCAGCGCATTTACAGATGGCCAAACCCGTGGCCGTAGGACGGCTTGTAGTAATTCAAGGATTAGTTCTTTGTGCATGATGTCTTTTCCCGAGGTTGTAACCATCCCCCTATTTTTCCATTGCTGAGCAAACACATGTACCGTAGAGAAGGCATATTGACTATCCGTATAGATAGTGACATTCCTGTACTCCTAAAGGAGACATGCCCTTGTCACAGCAATCAGTTCCGCTGCTTGAGTGGATAAGTTCCCGGGGAGTTTATCTGAGTTGCAGTAGTAACTGCATACTCTACCTGCATGGTGCCTGTTTCTGTTTTGCGTGCCGACCCATCTACAAACAGTGTCCAGTCCGCATGTAGTAAGGGTTGATCTTTAAGATCCGGTCTTGGTAGAACTTTAGAATGTATGAGATCTAAGCATACATGCGGGATACCGTCTTCAGCAATGGGTAGCAATGTCGCTGGATTTAAGGTAGTGCATCTCTCAATTGTCATGTGTAGCTGTGACAACAGCGTAGTTATACAAGATAAATGTCTGCTAGGTGACAAAAATGTTAACTTGTCCTGCAGAAGGATGACTGCTACAGAGTGCGGGACTTTTAACGTAAGATCATGGAACAATACCAACGTGGCAGACGCTTGTACTGCCAAAGCGGCTGCAATTACTGCTTGCACACAGTGTGGTAATGCTCGTGCTACTGAGTCTAATTTGCTAGAGTAAAATGCCAATGGTCTTAACTTATCTCCATACATTTGCATTAAAACAGATGTCATAAATCCCTGCTTGCAATCTACAGTCTGTATAAAGATCTTACTGTAATCTGGAAACCCCAATGTCGCTGACCCAGCTATCAGTTGCTTGATTCTAGTGAATGCCTGTACTGCCTTGTCTGTCCAGTGCAGCAAATCTTTTGCCGCCATGGGTATTGCAAAATTTAAATCTGATAGCGGGTGCACTTCTTCGGCATAGTTGGGAATCCAACTACGACAGAAGTTCGTAATGCCTAAAAAGGACATCATTTCTTTTTTTGTAGTTGGCATGGGGGCTTGTAAAATAGCATTCTTTCTACTGTCATCTAATCGCCTGCCCTTCCCAGAGATAGTAAAACCAGGTAACGTACTTCTAATTTACAAAATTGTAACTTGGACTTATTTACCTTATGTCCTTCGTGTGCCAGAAAGTGTAGTAGTCGAATAGTCTCGGACTTACAGAGTTCTTCCGTAGTCGCGGCCAGGAGGATATCATCCACGTACAGCAGTAGGTGGCACCCTTGGGCGGGTTGGAACTGAGCCAAATTGGTGGACATCTCTTGTGAGAAGATGGTCGGACTTTCGCAGTATCCCTGCGATAACCTGGTATAGGTATAATGCTTGCCCATAACGTAAATGCAAACCAAAATCTACTATCTTCCTGCAAGGGAATAGAGAAAAAGGCATTACTGATATCAATTACAAAAAAGTAGTTATCTGTTGGAAGGATATCGTTCAGCAGAATATACGGATCTGGGACCATGGGGGCCCGAGGTACCACTGCGGCATTTATTGCCTGTAAGTCTTGTACCATCCTCCATGTCCCATCCGTTTTTTTTTTTTTTTTTTTTACTGGAAATAAGGACGTATTACATGGTGAGTCTGTGCACAGAATTAATACTCCAGCTTTCAAACGCACTATTTGGGTCAATTCTCCTTGCCACCATCCCAGTGGAGGTTGGGACGGCTGCTATGCCGAACACTTGCATTAAATCTCTTCCTAGTAAATTTACTGGGCAGATTTTTGAAATTATTACTCGGAACCGTATGGTTTGGTTCGTCTCTGGGTCGGTAAACCACAGAGGTTTGGACAATGGCTCTTTGTAAATACGACCATTTGCTGCTTTTACAAGCACATATTCATCCGAGGTAATGTCGGATGATATGGCAGTACTTCTGACTAACGTTCGTGAAGCCCCTGAGTCACAGAGAAATTCTATGTCTCGGCCCTCAACTTGCAATGTGATCACTGGTTGGGATTCCAATTGCATAGTTGATGCTAGTGCTGTTAGATTTACCATTTGATATTCCTCATTTTCTGCCATTTCCTGTCCCCACCCATCGCCTTCATGTGTACCTACTTTCCCATTCTCACTTTCTTCTTCTTCCTCATACCCTCCATCTATGTCTTTTTCCGTGGTTCGCGGAACCTTGAACTAACATTAAAGTTCCATCTTCACTAACTGTAAAAGTCTGGGCTTGTTTATCTTTCTTTTCCTTCAGATATTTCTCAGCATGTCTAGCATACTCCATAAGGGGCTGTAGATGCGCTGTCCTGTGTGTGATCATATGTTTTTGTATAAAGTTACCAATGGCTGTCTTGCAGCCCTTTAGGAATGCATTTTTCAATTGCTGTTCATAGGGCGAGTCATTTTCCTGATTTTCTACCTTAATCAACCCACTATGTGCATCAAAACATTGTGTGAGACGATGTAGATAATTGTCTACGGTTTCATCATCTGATTGAACGCATTGATTAATGCAAGTCCAATCTGCCTTGGGCTTCCAATGTTCTTCTATTTTATCTAAGAGAGTCTTTATTCTGGTTCTACACACTTGGAAGTTTTATTATCTTCCTTTTTAACAAAGTACACATCTCTTTCACTTGAATTACCACACCCTTTTTTTTTTTTTTAATTTTGTTTCCTATGTCTCTTATGCTTCCTCCAGCCATTTCTGTGCCTGGGGAAACCCCACCTTCTTTTGATTCCTTGTCTTATTTCCTGCCTGTTTGCGCAGTAATCTTACTAGATTTTGACATTCTGACTTATTTAAACATCCACTAAACCCATGGTCTTTTTTCCATTTATCTAAATATTTTACATTCTTTGGGTGTAAATCAAACATAAACTTTTCATCTGCAGTTTTGTCGTCACCTTTGACGCAACTGGTTCCTGTTCCCATTTCTCTTAAGAGAAACTATTCCTGTTCCTGAGATCTCTTGTATATGGAATCTATTCACATATACTCCTTATATTTTGAGAAAATTAAATTTCTCCCTTGACTAGTCCCTTAAAATTTAGACAAAAATTCCAATCAGAAACAACAAAAAAATAGCGTTTTGCTTACCTTTGTGATTCCTCCGCCCTGTTTCGCTGCCACCTCACGGATTGAATCTGGAAAGAGTGACTGGCCTCTAATTTTGACCTGTTTCAGTCGGAGGTCTTTCGTTCAAGGAGAGCCTGATCTCTCTCCACCTGCACAGGTTTTCAGCCTCTCTTTGTTCGATTCGCGCCGTGCAGGGGCCGCCCCACGTTGGGCGCCAGTTATGTTGAAAGATTTTACTCTTCTAACATATTCTGGAAGAATCACACCAAGTTCTTGTAAGCAAGTAAAACAGCTTTATTTTACATGCATGGAGACCTGCTACATGATAGTAGTATGCCAGCAGTCTGGCTCCTTGTACTTTGAGTTCTGCTTTTATAGACCCTCCTGCACATACATACACGTAGCACACAGAACATTCATTAGAAGTGATAGTTTGATTACTTGTTTTTACCAGCCAGTACCACAGTTATTCTTGCACCATTAACTTTCTTATCAGCAGTTTAAGATTAACTTCTGCATTCCTCAGTGATCAACATTTTCCAGAACATTTCAGTTTGCACGCAGTGAACATTTTCTGCTTAACCCTTTATATACAGAATACAAAACATGTTGAACTTCAGTATTTTTCCACACTTACCTTTCTTACCACCTTGTAGGGACCTCCCTAAGCTGGTTGCAGCTTGTTGTGTCTGACAGGAAAGAGAGCCATCACCTGCTTCTCCACAGCATACTCTCTAGCTCGAGCATTCCTGTCATCCCACACCTTTTTCTGTTGTTGGGCTTCTGCCAGGTTCTCCTGGACTAAGCCCATGAGTTCCCTGAGCCTTGTCCTGAGGTTTAGGATGTATGCCACAAAAGACTCCTTGTGAGACTCGCACTCACCTTCCCACTCATCTCAAATTAAATCTAGAGGTACCCTCACCCTATGCCCATACAGCATCTCAAAGGGTGAACAACCTGTGGATTCCTGGGGAACCTTTCTGTAAGCAAGCAACAGATGAGGCAAATATTTGTCCCACTCCCTCTTAAACTGATCTGCAAATGCCCGTGGCATGGACTTGATTGTAGAGTTTAACCTCTCAACAAGACCATAAGTCTGCGGATGGTAGGTGTGGTCTTCATGTGCTTCACCCCCCAGTACTTCCACAGACAAGCCAGCAGGTCTGACATGAAATTGGCACCTCTGTCAGCCAGTATTTCTTTTGGAAAACCTGCACTGCTGAAAATCTCTAACAAAGCATTTGCCACCTTTTCCACCTCAATGGATGACAAAGCCACTGCCTCAGGGTATAGTGTAGCATAATCTACTACCACTAGGATATACTTTTTCCCTGTGGAACTTGATGTACTTAGAGACCCCAAAATATCTATAGCTACCCTCTGAAATGGCTCCTCAATCACAGGCAAAGGCATCAAAGGAGCTCTCTTCTTGTCTCCTGTCTTGCCTACATTTTGGCACTGCTCACAGGTCCTGCACTACCCTGTTACATCTCTGGAAATTCCAGGCCAATAGAAGTTCTGCATAATATGTCTCTTCATATGTTTTATGCCCATATGTCCTGCAAAGGGAATATCATGGGCTATGGCTAGAAGCACCAGATGGTAAGCTCTAGGCACTACCAACTGCTGTATTCTCTCACCCTCTCTCAGGGGTCCACTATATATACAGTAACCCTTTGTCCCAGTATACAGATTCCCCTTCCCTTGAGAATCAGGTGCCTCACTAGCTACCTGCCTCAGGCCTTGTAATGTAGGGTCTGAGAGCTGAGTCTGTCTCAACTCTCTCTTTGTAACCCTTCCCAGCTCCCCTTCCACAGGAAGTCTGGTATACTCTGACAGCGGTGCCTCACTGTCAGCCTGGGTACTACTACTCATCTCTACCTTTGCAGTCACTCTGTCAAAGGGAACATCAGTACCCACAAGCAGCTGGGGCTCACCTTTAGTCTCACTGCTAGAGGGTAGCTCCCTCCCTGAAGTAACCACCTCACCAGTCCTGGCTGCAAGTGCGCAGTCTGTCTGGGTCTCCAACAGGCTACCAGACCTACATGCTTGTCTCCAAGCCTGACTGCATGTAACTGCATGAGCACATGGTACTGCATTATCAAAATACCTACTTGCTGGTTTCCATTTCCACCCTCCCAGTCAAGGTGAACCCTAGTCAAAGGTATTTGGAATGGAGTCCCTCCTAAAGCTCTGACTGAAGTAGACTGCCCAGGCAAGTAGTGTTCCTCTGTAACAATTACAGGCTTCACAATGGCTATGTCAGAGGCTGTATCTCTCTTAGCAATGGCCTCTTTGCCATTCACTACAATAGGATATAACCTCCGGTGGTAGTTTAGTACCCTTTTTGTCTCAAGACAACCTTCTTTTGGCATTTTGCCCTTCCCACTTACTGGCTCCCTCACCTATTGTTCCCCACCTTGCCTCTGTGGACATCTATATGCAACATGGCTCTACTGGTTGCATTCAAACCATTTAACCCTATGTCCTGGATGTGTGCCTGGACTAGTGGCTTCCCCTGCTACCGGCAGATTCTGTTGGGGCAGTCTGGGCTGCCCACCATGGGTTCTTTTAGACCCATGACCAGCACTGGGTGCCCCTTTCCTGTGCAGTAATGCCTTGCTAGCTAGGTATAGATCTCCCTTCTTCCCCAACTCATCTGAAGTAGCACACTTTATCAGCTAACCAGATCCTCATGTCCTTAGGCAAAGTGCTAAGGGCTTGTTCCCTCACCAAAAGGTTTGCCAGCCCTTCAAAAGCGGTGACCTGACATCCACTCACCCACCTATGAAAATTAGTGCTGAGTTCAGCAACATATTCACACACACTATCATATGCCTTGCGTCTATGCTCACAAAACGGTTTCCTGTAAGTTTCAGGTGTTAGCTTAAAAAATTCTAACAAATAATGCTTAACAACATTATTGTTAAAACAGTCAATGTCAGATAATTTGGAAAGTACATTTACAGCTTTACCATGGAGTAAGGGGGTCAAGAAACATACCCAGAGCCTTTGGTGAACATCATACTGTTTACATACCCTCTCAGACATGTGAATAAAACTATCAAAATTATCCCCCTCTGTAAACTGCAGAAGAAATTTACAGACCATTTGTGCTTCTGGGGTCCGGTTACTCCCTTCCCCATTACCTCCATGACTCTGGTGAAGAGTCAGCATCTCTTTTTCATCCTACCTCTGCCTCTCCTTCTCCACAGATTCCATTTCCAAATGCCTGGCCTCCAACTCAAGTCTCTTTAGCTCCAGATCGATTTTTAAGTCCACTGCAGAAAGGTTGAGCTGTCCATTCTCTGAGTGTTGTACATCTCCACAGCCAGTCTGATCGTCCACCTGATTGCTGTTTTCTGATGCAGCTGTGACCAAAGCTGCAATCATGTCTGCATCAGTCAGGTTTCCATGCACCAGTCCTTTAGCCTGGCACATCTCAGCAAACTGGCTCCTTGTCAGATTGCCATACCCCTCTACTGACATGATTGCCTGCACTCCCTGACTAACTAAGCTAACAAAAAAATAAAACAATTGTGATCTGAACTCTGAATATTCATTGTGTGGCTGATTTAGAGTACAAAAACACCTTCAGTGATCACTGTTCACAAGGTACAGCAATTCACTATCCACACCCCTACAAGCCAATTAGTGTGTGATGTGGCTAACTCACCACAATACAATTAATATTAGATGTGGATACCCCACCACTGCCAAACAATTAATATGTGATCCCTGTGCACTGGCCCAGTAATCAAGGAGCCTCAATTCTCACCACTAGCACCAGTGAGGGGTGTGCACATTGGTAGGATAACAACTACACATGTAGTAAAGTACAATTTCCCTTAAGAGCACACAGAGATCACAGTCAGTCTGAGGCTGGTTTCTCCCTTTCTTTCCAGATCGCCACTAAGACTTCCCACTAGCACAGCTACAGAATACAGATCTCAGCCTAGTGGTCAAGCCAAAACCGCCAGCACCCTCTCTGTCCAACCAGTGCTTCGTGTCCCTGCCCGAGTAGCTCACACACACACATACTTTGAGATATGAGTTATATACAATACACAGACACTCCTGGAGAAGGCTGGCACAGGTTCTCCAACTTTGCCCACTTCTCTCCAGACTATAAGGTAGAAATCACTGTCATCAACCTCTAATATCAGCTATTATAAGGCCCTTCCCAAAGAGTGACCAATTTCACTGTGCAATATTACTGTTATCCAAATAGTAAGTGTGACCCAGGGCTAAAGCTGTTGGAGTGGCTAGTACAGTATCACCAAATACATGCAAGTACTCTAGAGCTTAAATTATCTCTACACAAAACAGCCACAGTTGAAAGGTTTAAAATATTTAATAATAAAACGCAACACAATACTCATCAATTCAACACAGTGCTAATCAAGAGTTCAGAAATCACAGGAAAATGCTTTAAAATAATACTGTAGAATAGTCTGACATAAATATAGAAAACAGCTAGACTAATCTGACTATTTCTATCTCTAAGAGAAATCACTGTTCTAAATAAATATCTTACTTACAGAGCAAGCAGATGTTGGTGAGTTGATGTGTTCAGGTTCAGACAAAATACAAAATGCTCTATCTTTCTCCCTGGGAAAGTCTTAAACTGATAACACAGTTCTGCTTATCATTTCAGAGTACATCATTCTTAACAGTTCTGAATTAGATTCCCAGGCTAACTGAAAATCAAAATTTACATTTCATTTTGTAATCCGCACCTACAGGAAACCACAGCAATAAAAGACATTTTACATGAAAACCTAGTAATTAACTCTTGTCCTAAGACAATAGAAAGAATTTCTTCATCCAGACATCCTGTCTCCGAGCTTGAAGTCAGTCATAAAATGCTTCACTTATCAGCTTTCTTCCAGCAGGGTGCACTGTGGTTACATTTTTGAAGCTCAGTACAACATATAGTTTAATCCTAACATATATATCTCTTTACATTTGTAGACTAAATCTATGGATTACATTAATATTTACAAATGACAGAATTATTTACAAAATTATATCTAGCGAGGCTGGCAGCCTTCACATCTAGTTTCTCTGTTATAGCAAAAATCTTAGATTTTTCATAGGTTCTCTGTCCTCTAATTCTACCATTGTTTTGAAACTTCACTTCTTGAGCAGTCTAATACTCAGACAACTTTTTCATCATTTCAGCCTCTGATGTTTCTAGTTCTATCAGCTCATCTGAATATCTGTTTAAAGCTGCTTCCATTTTTCCAGCCTATTGTTATTTGAGTTGATATACTCCTTCAATGTTTCATTTATTTTAATCAGCTCTGAGCACATTTGACTTATTTTTTTCCTCTAGATTCCACCAAAGCTGGCGCTTGAACTGCTTTTAGGTTCATAGGTTAATAGGTAGGTACTAGGCTATCGACTCAAGGGCCTAAGTAAGCCTAGCCAAAAAAGTTCCCTTTCTTATGCCAACCAAAGAAAGTCAATTTCCTGTGCCCCTGTTGAGCAGAGCCACAGAAGTGATCCCTGGTGTGTATTTCCTATTTCCCATCCACTCATCAAGATTTGTCTTGAAGAGTGTTAATGAGGAACTTTGCTTGACATAGATGGTTTGCTTATTCCAGAGTGTGGGAAATCTCTGGGACAAGAATCTATCCCTCTGGCATGTCCTGTTTATTGTGGTGACAAGGTTTCTGTCCCTAGAGCATGTAGCTCGGAGGGATTGGGATTTCTTAAGATGTAGCATGTCCAACAGCTCTGGGTTTGACATAGCTTTATATGTTAGGCAGAGATCACCTCGGAGTAGGCGATATGCTACAGAGTAAAGCTGGAGTTTTTTGAGATGGTCAGTGTAGGGCATTTGTTTGAGGCTAGTAATCCTCTTTGTGAGGTACTTCTGTGGCCTTTCCAGCTGCTGCAAATGTCTTGTGAGGTACATTACAAAAGTGGCGTTGTACTCTATAATGGGTCTAATGAGTGTCAAGTAGAGGGGAACAATGACCTCTTTTTTGGATGAGAACCCTTTTGTGATGAGGTGTGCCACATAGAAGGATTTCCTGACTACTGTGGCAATGTGATTATCAAAGGAGAGACTACTGTACACCTGGGTCCCAAGGTCTCTTATCACAAATTCGGTGTTAAGAAGACTGCTGCCTATGTGGTAGTTCATGGGTACAGAGTTTTTTCCAAAAGGGATAACAATCCACTTTTTGGCATTGGGCTTGAGGCCATGGCTCTGACATCAGGCACCTGTCTCAGTGAGGCCCTTCTGTAGGATGTCCACATCATTTGGGGAACTCAACTATAGCTCCTAGTTTGCAGTCATCTGTGAACTTCATCTGCCAGAGGCCTTCTGCATTACCCTGTACTTCAGAGAAGTAGATACCAAACAGGAGAAGTCCCAGGACTGAACCCAGTGGTACTCCACTTGTCACTGATTTGAAGTCAGATTTGGAGTCTGCAACTTTTACAGTGTGGGTTCTGTCAGTGAGCCAGTTGGCAATCCATCTTGTGACCTAGGGATTTATACCTAGTTTAGTGAGTTTAGCTATAATTCCAGAATGGGGGATAGTGTCGAAAGCCTTGGCGAGGTCAAGATAGGCTGTGTGAACCACCTTACCCTCGTCTATGGCTTTGGTGACTGCCTCAAAGAAGTCGACCAGGTTAAGGAGGCATGATCTGCCTTTCACAAACCTGAACTGGGTGGGGTCCAGAGTTTGGAGGTTACCAATGTCTTTTTTTATGAATTCCATGATGATACGTTCCATGACCTTGCAGACCAGACTCATCAGGTTAATAGAGCGATAGTTCTCAGGATCAGTGGTGGCTCCTCCTTTGTGGAGTGGGATAACTGTTGCTGTGCACCATTAAGTGGACACAAAGCCTGATGTGAGGCTATGATTGAACATGGTGCTTAGATGGGGAGCCAGTTCATTCTGAAGTTCATGTAAAATGCAGCCTGGGATGTTGTCAGGTCCCATGGATGCTGTGTTTTTGGCTTTAGATAGTGCTGCTTTTACCTGTGTAGTTGTGATTACAGGGACTCTGCATTCTTCCTGTATAGATATGGGCCCCTTAGGGGGTGACAGGGGGGTAAAGTTAGCACTGAACAGGATGTTGGCAATATCAGTTGGTTCTGTAATTTTTATGCCATTGTGCTGTAACTCAGAGCAGGTCTGGGTGTTGCCATTGAGATTCTTGACATAGCTATAGAATGCTTTGTGGTTGCCTTTAGAATCAGTGGCAATCTTGTTTCCATAGCTAGCTTTGGAGGATCTTACAAGGGATCTCAGCTTCTTACTTAGGCTGACCAGGGAGCTACTCCACTCATGGGATTTTACTCTCTTTTGCAACAGTTTCTTCCTTCTGTTGTAGAGTTTGTTTATGGTAGGGGACCACCAGATTGGCTTCTTTTTTTTGGAAGATAGCGTCTTGGTTCTGTTTGGGATAACACGATCCATGCACTCGTGTAAGTGTTTATAGAGTGCATTTGTGCAGGATTTTTGCAGGATTCTTCCCCCATCAGTGTTTTTTCTTCACTTTTTCTAGTTGATTTTATTTCAGGCTTTCTTAGTTTCTTCTTTGCTGCCACACAGACAGTGTATTTACTAGCCAGTAACTGTATATAGTAAACATGACAAGACTTCGTGGCTCTTGTCTTTCAATTTCTTTTTTCACACCAAAAGAGCTAAAGTTAAGCTGTCTTATCTTAGAAAGTCTGTCTTATAGTAAAATTTTGACCTTTTTTTCTGCAATTTCCTTCCCCCATCCTTACATTTCTGAAAGTGAAGAGGACCGAAGAGAACTGAACTGAGTCTTCTTTTAATAATTGTTAAAACACTTCACTAGCCAAAACTTGATAAAGAATGACTTTTGCAGTAAATGCTACAATTCCGCTTGACACTATCCAGTACTGATGTTTGTGGGTTCAGGTACACTTCATAGCATAATGTAGGCCAGACACAACAACCTAGATACCCCTGCATTCACAGCCAGGTGCTCTAATATCATGACTGTAACAAAAGGCTGAGATAACATCATGACATCCCACATACATTTTTAGCTTTATGAGATACTCAGATATACATGCATATAATATTACAAAAGGAATGATCTGAGCTGTTTGAATATGTTGTTCATAAAGAAATGATGTCCACTGGCTTAAACCTTACCTAGATAAATGTGATGCTATGTGAGGGGGGAAGTATTTCCACTTTTTTTGTGAAAGAGAAAGGCATGCCTTTACTCAGTTATTGGGGATTTCTTTCATTGAATCATAAAGGAATTACATGAATAAAGATATTTAAGCAATTGACTAAAGATGTAAAACAGAAGCATTCTGAAACTCATTTGCAATCATTGTAAAAAATTTAAACCTCAGTACTGTATGCTGAACTATTTTGAAAGGATGATGTCGGCAGTGTTCAATAATTAATATACAGGTGTAATGTCTATGTTCGGATGTTTAAGTGATTGGCAGTAGGTATTGCAAAAGAAATGTGTTCTGAATCTTGTTTAGTTTTATGGCATGAAAAACTGGATCTCAGCTCCATATGCTGATCTATCTATACAAGGTAATGTATAACTGTACCTCTAACTTTTAAGTAAATGTTAATGGGTTTTGCTTTCTCTGAAAAGATATGGAAAATGGGTGCCTACTAAAATTACAGAGACTATAACTGCAATCCTGGAAGTGATAGCACTACAAGTGGGAATGTGGGAAAAGATATGTTAAATATAAGTTTGCAGTACAAGGAGTATTCCCTCTAATCCAACATATAATGATCTCAGAGTTAGTATATATCTGTCTATATCTGCCTGTCTATTTATCTATGGTAAAACCCCACCAGGTTGACGCACTACAATTCTGACAGCAAGAAACTGAACCACAAAATGTCGACATATGCAAAAGGTCAACAGTTGCGCTGGGTTGATAATCTTCAGGGTAGGGGACAGTTCCTTTCCCTGGGCATTGAGTTATTGTATTTCATTAGCAGGGAGTGTGGGAGAATAGGACTGATATTATTTTGTTTTTTATTGCTTGAATGCAGTAAGGAGTTTACTCACTCATGCTTAGTTTAGTGTCATCATCTCTGATGTTGACCTTTTGTGGTTAATTTTTTTGCTGCCGAAATTGTAATGTGTCATCAAATTACTGAACTACAAAAACAATGAACACACAAACATCAGTCATTTTAGATTCAATAAAAAATAATGTACCCCACACATCCTGCAGATTATACAAATTTCAAGATCACACCACAGCGGGATAAAAGCAAGCTTTCTGCCCCACTGCAATGCAATCTCTCATACAAAGCAGCCAGCATGCTGAAACACACAGAAATAAAGTGCTCACTGTTATGAATGGCAACTATATATATATATATATATATATATATATATATATATATATATATATATATATAGATAGATAGATATAGATATGGATTCACTATACAGTCTCAAAATACTGAAATGTCGAATTTCAGTATTTCGAGACTGAATAGTCGAAAAACCACATACACGAAAACCCACAATCATGAACACTACAATCACGACCATTCACACACACACACACACACATGCACACACACGCACACACACGCACACACGCACACACACACACACACACACACACACACACACACACACACACACACACACATACACACAAACCAGGACATAGTCACACACACACATACACCTACCTAACTAAACAAACATAACAACACACACAAACACACTTAACCTACCCATAAGCAGGGGGGCAAGCCCCCCTGCACCCCCACACCCCCCCTACTTATATATTCTAACTCCGAGGTCACACTAAACACACAAACACACAAAAAACACCACTGCACACACTAAAATCCCTACCCGTTATCCTCAAACACACAAAACTTACCTGAAACCCCAAATAAATCCACAAACCACACCACACGTCATGAACACGACAACACAATAGCAGTGGATTTGATATTTGCGGATTTGGCATAGTGTAGTTTCGGTTAACTGCACTTTCCACTATTCGGTCTCGAAGTACTGAATTTCGACATTTCAGTACGTCAAGATTGTCTAGTGTATCTATACATATGTATATATATATATATATATATATATATATATATATATATATATATATATATATATATATATATAAAACAGCTCCTCGTGGTCCTGCAGAGTGGTGCTAGCAGCAGAGAAATGAAAAGAGTGACTGCTTTCAAGATATAAGTATATTTTTTTCTGTTACTACCTGTGCGACCGTCCTTTCTCGCCGAAAAGTGAGTTTACCCTGCTGATTTAACTGTTATAAGCTTGTTTTTGTGTTTTTTATTACTTACCTGCACTTAGTTTAAAATATTTGTTATATTTAACTGCTGAGGCTGCCCACTCAAGTGCGCTAGCCTGTGCATTGAATATACTGTAATTCTCCTGTTGTTTTCCTGAAAAAAAAAATATCCTTGTTTCCCACCTTTCCTAAACTAGAATAGTCCCTTATACAGGCTTTGCTGTATTCTGGACTTTTGGATAGTTCCTGTGTTGCCCATTTCCTTACTTGGATAGAAGGAAGTTTCTTTGCTCACCAGTGGGAGTGGGGAGCCTTGAGCAGCCTATCTGTCCCTGAAGGAGTGACCTCAGCACAAGAATCTTGTAGTAATTGGCTGTTTTGGGCCATTTCTAGCTCTTTGAAGTTCCCTGGATAAAAACCCACTTTGGCGTGTTTTTTTCGCTTATCCTACTCAGCAACAGCTCCTCGTGGTCCTGCAGAGTGGTGCTAGCAGCAGAGAAATGAAAAGAGTGTCTGCTTTCAAGATATAAGTATATTTTTTCTGTTACTACCTATGCGGCCATCCTTTCTCACCGAAAAGTGAGTTTGCACTGCTGATTTAACTGTTATAAGCTTGTTTTTGTGTTTTGTATTACCTGCACTTAGTTTAAAAGTTTGTTTGTTATATTTAACTGTTGAGGCTGCCCACTCAAGTGTGCTAGCATGTGCATTGAATATACTGTAATTCTCCTGTTGTTTTCTTGAAAAAAAATATATCCTTGTTTCCCACCTTTCCTAAACTAGAATAGTCCCTTATACAGGCTTTGCTGTATTCTGGACTTTTGGATAGTTCCTGTGTTGCCCATTTCCTTACTTGGATAGAAGGAAGTTTCTTTGCTCACCAGTGGGAGTGGGGAGCCTTGAGCAGCCCTGAAGGAGTGACCTCAGCACAAGAATCTTGTAGTAATTGGCCGTTTTGGGCCATTTCTAGCTCTTTGAAGTTCCCTGCATAAAAACCCACTTTAGCGTGGCTTTGCGCGATTGTGCACATAGCGCAGCATCGGGCAGCGCTGCTTAATTGGGTTTAAACTATTCCCGGCTCCACAAAGTCTGCTCTTCACTTTTTCCCTTAGAACTGCTGTATCTCTCAAAGTAAGCACCCTATTCTCAATCTAAGGCCCTGCACTTGCCCAAATAAGCAATCTTACAATCTAGCACTAATAAACTAAAAGCACTACATCCTCATATACTCTCCAAAATTACCTTGTCCCCTATTGGTCCTTTTTAATTAAGTGATAAAAGAGTCCCCTTTACTACTCTAGCATGTCCAAAGGGCAGTTAATGGTTTCCTCTCCAGTCCAGCTAGTGAATCTGGAAATCTTGAGGCAATGTTACAACTGCCTCATGTACATGGACAACCCTCTCCTCCTCCAAACAGGTTCAAACATATGTGAGAGATGCAACCATATAGCCAAACTGGAGGCTGAGCCCTCTCACCTCAGAACTGGTGTAACCAGTCAGGAGGAGAAGGTAACCTCACACAACACTAATCCAGTCTCACATTGTCCTACCACAACAGCAAACCAAACACATAAACACACAAAAACATACTCGGAGGCTCTAAATAAAAATCTGCCTAAGCAGCAGAGACCTCCAAAGCAGACACCCAAGCAAACACTACCCCACAGCAAAACACGTGCAACACATAGCTCACAAAGTCAGTGTGCCAAACAGTCACAGCCCTTAAGGCTGAACAACACACCTGATACACTTGTAATAGGTGATTCTATAGTCAGACACACTGACGTCCTGCTCACCAGGCTGAACAAGGAGAAGGTCACAGTGAGTTGCCTGTCGGGCGCTAGGATCCACCACATAACGCAAGCACTCAGGTCACTCCAAAGCTAGTACAAATATGATTCTATCATAGTACATGCTGGTGTAAATGACCTGAGACGTACCTCCCTTGACTACATGAAAAGAGACATAGAGGAGCTCTCCGATCATGTAGCCCAGGCCGGTATGACCCTGACCTTGAGCAGCATCTTACCCTCACCTAGAATGATGCCACAGTATAAAGACAAAATGATCGATTTTAACGATTGGCTAAAATTTTGGTGTCATTCAAAGGGGATCCAGTGCCTGTCAGCCTGGGATGACATGCTCGACAAGCCACGTTGCTTCGCTAGGGACAGCTTGCACCTGTCACCCCTGGGCTTTCGGATACTGGCAAAGGCTCTTGCCACCCCCATAGTGCCTTTTTTAGGCAAGGCTCAAAATACAAACCCACCTCCATAGAAAACACAAAGAACAAGAAACTAAGGGTAATGCTGCTAAACGCCAGAAGTCTGAACCTCAAAATGCACGCACTCGAAGCTCTCCTCAGTATGGAGAACATCGATATCTGTGCAGTGACAGAAACCTGGTTCAAGGCTCCAGAGAGCACCCCAGCACTACCAGGTTATACCTCATATCATGCTTTTCGACCCCAAAACTCGGACCGAACCACAAAAGGAGGGGGAGTATCCATATTTATCAAGGATACCCACACCTCCAGGTTAGTGGCATTGCACGAAGCATCAGAAACCATCCATGTGCAACTAACAGTTTATAGCATGCTGCAGACCACCGTCTCAAAATCAGGAATCCCACTCGGCTATCCTGAAAACATTGGAGAACATGAAGATCTCTCTAAACACCATTATATTGGGTGACTTCAACTACCCAAACATAGACTGGGAGCATTACTCAAGCCCCAACACCCTAGCCCAAAGGTTCCTGGAATTTATAAACTCAAATGCCATGGAACAACAAGTCACAACTCCCACAAGAGGAGAAAACATACTTGACTTGATCATCACCAACATGGGAACCCTATGCTCCACACCAGAAGTATACCCTCATTGGTAAGATCAGACCATAAATTAATTTCACTGGATATCCAAAACCCGACCCCACCTCCAGCCCAGATAACCACAGTGAAAAACTTCTCAAAAGCAAAGTTCACACTTCTCAAAACCAAGGTGGAATCCTTCAAGGCCCCCGGGCCAGTGGAAACTATGGCCCAAACCACAGAATCCTATATAAACGCATTCTATGGACACCTCCAGGAATGCATGGATCATGCTATCCCAAACAAAACCAAGACCCAATCGTCCAAAGGCAGGCATCCAGTCTGGTGGACCCCAGCCATAAATAAGTTGTACAACAGAAGGAGGAAGCTACTACATGATAGAGCAAAATCCCTAAAAGGGAAGGCATCTCTGATCAGTACTAGCAAAAAATTACGATCCCTCATAAAATCCTCCAAGGCCAGCTTTGAGAGAAAAATTGCACAGGACACTCACAAGGCTTTCTTCAGCTATGTTAGGAACCTGGGATGCAACTCCCAGATATGCTCAGAGTTGATTCTAAACGACAAAAAATACACTGAACCCACAGACATTGCCAATATCCTGGCAGACAAGTTCAGTGTAAACTTCTCCCCCCCTTTCCCCCCAAAAGAGCAAATATCTATCCCAGCAGAGTGCAGCTTCCCTAACATCTCAGATGCTCAGGTGAAAGCCGCCCTCTCCAAAGCAAAAAACACTGCTTCAATGGGACCAGACGGAGTCCCGGGTTGCGTCCTACATGAACTCCAAGAAGAACTAAACCCTCACGTAAAACTGCTGTACAATCTCAGCCTCACTACAGGATATGTACCCAAAGAATGGCGTACAGCAACAGTGGTCCCACTCCACAAAGGTGGTGCCTCAACGGACCCTGGTAACTATCGCCCCATAAGCCTGACTAGCCTTATCTGCAAGGCCATGGAGAGGATCATCATGGAACTCATAAACAAAGACATTGGGGACCTACAGACACTAGATCCTACCCAATTTGGCTTTGTCAAGGGCAGATCCTGCCTCTTGAACCTGGTCGACTTTTTCAAAACAGTCACCAAGGCCATAGATGAAGGGAAGGTAGTCCACACAGCCTATCTGGACCTCACAAAGGCATTTGACACAATACCCCACTCGGGCATCATAGATAAGCGATCCAGCTTAAATATAAACCCCTATGTCACAAGATGGGTTGCTAACTGGCTCAAAGACAAAACCCACAGAGTCAGAATTGCTGGAGCCATGTCAGACTCGAAACTGGTTACAAGTGGTGTCCCACAAGGCTCTGTTCTAGGACCTCTCTTGTTCGGCATATACTTTTCCGAGGTACAGGCCAACATGGGAGGACTATGGCTGACCAAGTTCGCAGATGACTGCAAACTCGGCACCATAATTGACTCTCCAGCTGACACGAACATCCTCCAAAAAGGTCTCACAGAGATGGATAACTGGTGCCAGAGCCATGGCCTAAAGCTAAATGCCAAAAAGTTTATAGTCATACCCTTTGGCAAAAATAAAGTGCCCACACATTACCACATAGGTGGTAACCCATTACGTATGGAAGAAGTAATTAAGGACCTGGGGACCCAAGTTGATTGCAATCTCTCCTTTGACAACCACATCGCCAAAGTGGTTAGAAAGACCTTCTACATAGCCCACCTTATCATGAAAGGATTCACATCTAGATCAAGTGAGGTAATAGTGCCCCTTTATTCAACCCTCATCAGGCCCATCATAGAATACAATGCCCCTTTTGGGATGTACCTTACCCGACACCTGCAGCAACTAGAAAGACCTCAAAAGTACCTCACAAAGAGGATCAAGGGACTCCAACAGATCCCATATGCTGCCCGGTTAAAAACCTCCAGCTCTACTCAGTTGCATACCGCCTACTTCTTGGCG